>NW_027421724.1:0-99058 GCF_009905375.1 Apium graveolens
GATGGTAAAACACCATATGAGATGGTGAAGAAAAAGAAGCAAAATCTGAAATATTTTCATGTATTTGGATGTAAGTGTTTTGTTCTTAAGACTCATCCTCAACAGCTATCAAAATTTGATCTAAAAGATGATAAAGGAATTTTGTTGGATATCCACTTTCCACAAAAGCCTTCAGAGTCTACAATTTAAGAACAAGGGTTTTCATGGAATCTATCAATGTATCTTTTGATGATAAGAAGATTACTGGACTTGAAGATTTCAATGATCACGATCAGCTGTGATTTGAAAATGAAGACTTAAATTCTGATTCTGTAAATTTTGATGACTTATACTCTGATCCTGTAAGTACTGATGTCATTGAATCTGTGGTAACAACTCCAAAGGAAAATGCACCTGTCCAGGGGGAGCAAGCTGAAGATCCTACCACATCTCAAGACTCTCAAGAAGCATCAGAACTAGAACTGCAAAATCAAATGAATGTCTCTATCATCCTTTTCTATCTCAGATTGAACCAAAGAAAGTGGAAGAAGCTCTTCAAGATGCTGATTGGGTGCAAGCAATGCAGGAAGGTTAAATGAATTTGAAAAAATAAAGTCTGGACCCTAGTGCCAAGACCAAAGAATAGATCTGTTGGCACAAATGGGTGTTCAGAAACAAAACTGATAGTGATGGCATAATTACAAGGAATAAAGCAAGGTTGGTTGCTAAAGGCTACTCTCAACAGGAGGGTATTGATTATGATGAAACATTTGCACCAGTTGCTAGATTAGAAGCCATAAGGATCTTTTTGGCTTATGCTGCTCACAAAAAGTTTAAAGTCTTTCAAATGGATGTGAAAAGTGCTTTTCTTAATGGAGAATTGGAAGAAGAGGTCTATGTTGAACAACCTCCAGGCTTTGTAGATTCAAAATTTCCAAATCATGTCTACAGGCTTGACAAAGCACTTTATGGCCTTAAGCAAGCTCCTAGAGCATGGTATGAGACTTTAGCTCAATTCCTTCTGGAAAGTGGATTTCACAGAGGTACAATTGATAAAACACTGTTCTACCTCAACCATGGAAAGGACTTACTTTTGGTACAGATATATGTTGATGATATCATATTTGGTTCTACAAATGCCAAACTCTGTGAGAGGTTTGCAAAGCTAATGCAGTCAAGATATCAAATGAGTATGATGGGAGAACTAGTTATTTTCTGGGCCTTCAAGTCAAGCAGAATGAAGAAGGTACTTTTATCTGTCAATCCAAGTACACCAGAAATTTACTGAAGAAATTTGGAATGCAAGATTGTTCAACACATCCACTCCCATGGCCACTGCAACCAAGTTAGATAAAGATACTGGTTCATCAGTAGATATTACTAACTACAGAGGTATGATTGGCTCTTTATTCTATTTAACTGCAAGTAGACCTGATATCATGTATGCTACCTGTCTTTGTGCAAGATTTCAGGCTGATCCAAGAGAACCTCACTTAATAGCTGTGAAAAGAATTTTCAAGTACCTTAAGGGTACAGCTGATCTGGGATTGTGGTATCCTAGAGAATCAGATTTTAAGCTAATAGGTTACTCAGATGCAGATTTTGCAGGATGCAAAATAGACAGGAAAAGCACTAGTGGAAGCTCCAATTTCTTGGAGGCAGATTGGTTTCTTGGTTTAGCAAGAAACAGAAGTCAATTTCCACATCAACTGCGAGAAGCGAATATATTGCTGCAGGAAGCTGTTGTGCACAGATTCTTTGGATGAAGAATCAGTTACTGGATTATGGGTTAGAATTTTCTAAAATCCCTATTTACTGTGATAATCAAAGTGCTATTGCTATGACAGGTAATCCAGTTCAACACTCAATGACAAAGCACATCAGCATTAGGTACCATTTCATAAGGGAACATGTGATGGAAGGTACAGTGGAATTGCATTTTGTTCCAACAGATCAACAACTAGCAGATATCTTCACAAAACCACTATGTGAAGCTACCTTTACAAGACTGGTAAATGAACTTGGAATGGTTTCAGGTTCTTTCTCTAAATCTGCTTAGTTTTTGTTCTCATGCATCAGACTTTATGATCAGTGTTTACAGATTGTCTATTTTCATGAAATATGTTCTTTAATTGAAATTCATTAAATACTGATTGTTATCTGATGTGGATCTTTAAACTCTGATAGTGTTTTGAATGTTCTGTGACTATTCAATCCAATGAGGATAACTGTGCTAGATGCTGACCTAGTAGTCTTTAACATACTAGAAATCCCATGTTTGAATTAGTTGTTTATGTGGAAACTCATTAACACAAGCAAATTCTGATTTTGAGCTTAGTCAAGTTTACTTTGTGTATCTTATTACTAAGTCACAAACTAGATTCTTGCTTCTTATCTGTCAGATTCTGATTCAGTAAATCTTAAGAATGAACTAAATGCTGATAAGCCTCACTTATCAAAAGAAAAGAAAAGAAAAAAGATAAAAGTCAGGTACTCCTTTGAGATCTAGAGTAAATATGTGGAAGGGAAGACCCAAGTGCATTGCTGGTATTAAGTAATATGCATTAGAAAAGCAAATAAATTTTCTTGGTGACTTTTCACATTCTCTGATTACTGGAGAAATACTATGACAACAACATAAATTCTGATAAGCAGTCGTGACTCACTTACACTGAGAAGCCACTGTAAAAAGGAATTTCAAAAGATGCATAAAATGAGCACAAACAGTTGAGGTGGACTCTTGCATAAATTTGTTCTATAGTAGACTTCATGATTGATGAATTTTAAGCACTTTTCTTAGTTATGCCTTATTTCTAAGATGTACTGAAGTTTATCAGACTTTAATCTTTATCTGATATTTTGCTGAATGCACACATTTCACATATGAATGATGAAAATTACTGTGGTGATTAAGTTGTTTTTGACAAACAGTTAAGTGTCATTTGCATAAATTCTGAGGACAAGTTCTGATGGAAGTTCTGATGATTAAACTCTGAAAAAACAAGTCAGTATTTGTATGAAGATCACAGAAAAAGATATTCACTTTTTGAGTTCAGAAGCCATATTCTGATGACTGTTAAAATCTGATATAAGTTAAGTTCTGATATTAAATCCTGATGGAATCCTTGATGCTTACGTGGCATTATTCTTTACTTGACTTATTTGTGAAAAACTGAAACAGTCATTAAATCAGAATATATTTGGGTAAGATAAAAACAGTCATAATCATTATGGGTTAGTGGTAAACGTGTTTGTCCTGAAAAACTGCATGTCACGGTAATTATTGCTTATTTTACGTGCCCATTAACTCCTGCTTTACTTGTTTACTGACTGTTCACACGTTGCCAGGTGTAAAGTGTATCCCATGCTTCAAAAATATAACTGTTGAGTGGAGAGAGTATATATAGGGAGTTAAAAGATTTTCTAATCTTTTATTACTTTTCTATTCTAATCTCTTTTATTCTCTCTCTCTCTAATATTCTCTGAAGCGTTTTCTTTCAGGACTTTTATCAAACACCTTCAAACACTATCTTTCTCACTTAATTTCTACAGAGATGGCACCAAAAGACTTGATTTTCAATGGAGCTAAGTTTGTTCCCAACAACTACTCGTCTATTCTTAGCAAGGCTGAAGCTCCATCGGAACTTCACTTTATTCAGGACTTCCTTGCTAATTCTGATATTGGGTATGCTTTGACCCAACCTGAAGCAATCTCTGGAACCCAAGTTGGAGTTTTGGAGAAGTGGAATCTATGAATGGTGGTGCTCAAGGGTCCCCAAGTATTATCTTTACAACAGGGGAGGATGAGCATGTCGTGACGTTGGCTACACGTCAAGCACTGCAGCTGCCTGAGAACTGCGTTTATACAACTGTTGAGGAGCCAGTTCTTCAAAATATGATGGCCAGTCTGGGGTATGAAAAGACATTGGCAAAGCTGGGTCAATTGAAGAGATCCAACATAAGGAGGGAATGGAGTTTCTTCTTTGACTGCATTAAAGACCTTCGCCAACAAATGTTCTAATTTCGATGCAATCCCCATACTCAGTCAACAAATCGGGTATGCTCTCATTAATCAAACTGATTTTGATTATGCAAGTGTTGTTTTAGGCTTTATTGGGGATAGGATGACAGAAGATAGGAATACTGTCTATTTTGCTAGATTCTGTCAGCTTATCTATAGTGTTTGTTGTTATGATAAGCCCCAATTAGCTAGTGAATCACTTTCACCATTTAGACTAGCTAAAAGAGCTTTTAATGACTTATTATCTACTGATAATAAGAAGGCTGTGTTAAGACCCCTCCGAATTCCTTTATCTGTCAAACAGCCTTAATAACCTATGATCCAGTTACATACACTGCATTATATCCTGATGTCCAACCATCTGAACCTCAACCATCAGCACCTACCACCACTACCCAAACACCTCAAACTTCTCAACCACAACCAAAATCTACCATCAGGACATCTGTCAAACCATCAACTCAATCATCTCAACCTGAATCATCAGCACATACTATCAGATCTTCATCTTCCGGAAAAGTCTGTTCCTCAACCACAAAAGAGAAGGAAGATGATTCTCAGAGATGAATCTGATAGTGATGAAGAGGAAACAGTTGAAGCACGGGTTCATGCATCAGAACCTGTGATAGTTGAAGCTGAGAATGTTACTTCTCAGACAGAAACAGTAGCTCAAAGTTCTGATACTTTGAAAAGAAAGAAATCTGTAAGTTCTATTAGTTGTGAAGCAACTCCTTCATTGGCAAGGAGATTGAAGAAAATGAAGGCTAGGAGGTATTTGGCTAAGGCTCCATCAGAAGATACTGAAGAAGCTGAGGAAGGGGATCAGGAATCTCTGATCTCACAAGAACCGATTATCATTGAAGCCCTTCCAGCTCAAGCCAAAGACACTGCTACTGATACAGTTGTAACCCCTCATCTCTACTATTAAAGCTACAGATGATGCTAAAGAACAAACTGAAAACTCTGAAATAGATATTCATAATTTGAATATACCAAATTCTTTATCTGGAAGCTCCATCTATAAGCTCAGCAAATCCAACTCATTTTCCAATTTTAAATGCTGAGATACCATCTACATCAACCACACCAGCTCTGGAGATAAATTCTGATGTTCAGAATTTAAATGAAGTTGTTCCTGAATCTCCAGTTGCTTCACACACTGTTGTGCTGTCAGAACATAATGAGTCTTCCTCAAGTTCTGAAGACAGTGATTCTGCTGAGACTCCAGTTCCTATACTAGGAAAGGAAGAATTGGTGAAGAAATTTGTTGAAAAGGAAGCACCTATTCCTTGGGAGGATACTCACAGAGGTGTGGAGTGGACCAAGAAGTGGAATGACACTGATTTCATTCCAAGTTCTAACATTCTGACAGAGCATATTGCTAAAGCTGATGAGTTGCTCACAAATGCTGATTTAAAGACACAACTCAAGATCACTGCTCTATCTACCAAACATCTTCAAGGTCTACATTCTTCTACTCATGAAAAGGTTGATACACTAAAGGAACATGCTGATAAGCTAGATCTACAGCTTAAGCTTGACAAGAATAGATATATCAGACCTACTCTTGAGAAAATTGAAGCCATTGAGAAGATTCCAGAGAAGCAACAGGCCCAAATTGCTGAGGTCCTGGCTAACCAAGTTTCTCAGAAACCTCAATTGAAAGAAATCCAATCTTCAGTTGAACTTCTTCTTTCTCTCTTACTTCCTGATGATGCCAAAAAGGGGGAGAAGGTAGTTAAGTCCAAATGCTCACCTACTGAAATACTGAAGAAAAAGGATGATAAAGTGATGACCAGGGAAACTCTGATAAGAGTAGAGGTCAAGGAAAAGTTCAAGGAAAATCTTCTACACAGAACAAGTCAAGTTCTGATGTGTGAATGCTAAAAGTCTGAAGTCAAGTTCTGATAAACAAAGTCTGATGTCAAGTTCTGATATTCTGATTCAGTCAGGATCTAAAGACTCTCAGAAGTTTTTACAAACTCTGAAGCTAAAGGGAAGCAGACTATGTTTATTACAAAAATCCTAAAATCCAGACACTTGATGAGGAGATAGCTAGAAGATTATTTCTGAAAAAAATCCAGGAATGGATTTGGAAACTCTCAAGGAGGAAGAAGCTAGATTTGCTGCTGAGAAGACAAATCTTAAGTCTAAAGCTTCTGATGCAAAGAAACCTCCAAGGCCTAAGGAAAAAGGCATTGTGATCAGGGAAAAGTCAAATTCTGAGACTTCAAAGTCCAAGACTAGATCACAAACTGAGATTGATCCTAAATCAAAAGGAAAAAAAGGTTGGTGAACCTTTAAAGATTGAGAAAAAGATAAGTTCTTCCATTCCAGTCTATCAAACTACAGTGCATGATGATTTGATAGAAGATGAAACTGTTCAAATTCTGAAGAAAAGAAAGATAATTGAAGAATCTAAAACAACCTCTGACACTGCTCAAGTTGTTCAGAATAAAGAACACAAGCTACAGAAGAAACAACAAATTCTGATCAAGTTAATTTGGAAAAGATGACAATTGCTGATAAGAAGAAGCTGTTATGGAAGAAAGCTACTCCAGTTGAACCAAAATCCAATCTTATGATGATCAACTCGCAACATTGGGTTGAGATCCAAGCAACCTAGAGATAAAGCTGGATTATGTTTTTGATGAATAGAATACAAACAGAGCAAAGAGTTTACTCTAAGAGATCCTTTTCATGTGACAGACAAACCATATGAGCAAATCAAATAAAGAACCTTGACAATAGTGTTGTCTTGCTCAAAATCCGTGAATAGGCTCATGATAAGGAAAATCTAAAGGAGAAATTTGATTTTATTTCTCTATGATGGATTAACTTATAGACTAGCTGATACTGATGTGCTAAAGAAGTCCTGTCAGAGAACTTCAACATATCACTATCTTCTGGAAGTAAAATCTGATGTTACAAGAAGATGGTCAGAATACGTTTTGAAGGCTCTAAGAGATCTATTTAGAATCTCTGGTACAAAGATTTCTCAGTATATACCAATGATTACCGAAGATGATGAAAGAGAAATTCCTAGGTTGAAGAATTCTGCTAAGGTGGAAGTTATTCTGAAAGGAAGATGCTTATGTTATAATGAAAACTCTTCACATTCTAGAGTTATCAACTTGGTGATGGACTTGAAAGAACATCAATTCAAACTCTCAGAACAACCATTTATCAAATTGGTGATAGTAAAGATGAAGAACTGATGCAGGTCAAAGCACAGTTAGTTGAATTTCTGAGGAAAGCTGAAGACAAGCTGGTAAGAGATTTTGTTAAGAATCATTATGGATTCAGATTGATCCAGTGAAGTTGGTAAAGCTACAAGGACTATAAGTTGTAGTTAATAGTCTTATTAAACTCTTATTACATTTGAACTTAAATGTTTTTTGACATCATCAAATCTATTAACTTGTATATTTTTGCATAATTTACAAGTTGGGGGAGATTGTTAGATATATTTGAGATGTCATGTCTAATATGTTCATGTTTAGTTTTCAGATCTTAATAAACAGGAAATATCAGTACTTACTGAAATCAGTACTTACTGGAAGTCAGAACTTAAGGATATCAGGACTTAGATTATCAGGTTATAAATATCAGAAGATGGATATCAGAACTTAAGTATTGGAGGACTAACAGTTAAGGAAGGAAGCTGATTTACAGGAAGGAAGCTGATTTACAGGAAAGAAGATCGAGACTAATACAAAAGAAGATATGCATGGAAAGAGGTTAGAGGACTTAAAGACTTGTGTAAGATATCTGATTGATATATTTTAGGAGATAAAATTATATTCCATATCAATTAGATATTATCTTGAACTGTGTACTATATAAACACAGACATAGGTTTACACTATATGTGTTATCATTATCGAGAAGATCATACATTGTAAATTAGAAGCTCTCGTGATATTTGTTCATCACTGAGAGAGAACAGTTCCATTATAACAGAGTTTATTATATCGAATATATCTATTTACTGTTACTTGTGTTTGAAATCGATTTGATTGTATTCTACACTGTATTCAACCCCCTTCTACAGTGTTGTGTGACCTAACATGATGCTCCCCCTGAATCAGTGTTCCCATTGTTATTAGTATTTGACTTATCAGAATTTAAGGAAGTTAAGTCTGATGATCTTTCCACTGATGTCTCTTGAGATGAATCACTTGTTGTAGTATCTGGATTTGAGTTATGTTGCTCCCCCTCAACATATACTTCAGTGTCAGAAGAATTTCTACTGTCCTGTGGAATCTCAGAGCTTTGAGTGATATCATGACTTACTGTATCAGATTCAGGATTTAAAGTTCAGCATAAGGTACTTCATTTTTAAATCTCAATTTATCATGATCATCTGCATCTTCTAGACCTGTTATCTTCTTATCATCGAAAGATACATGTATAGATTCCATGACTGTTCTTATTCTCAGATTGTAAACTCTGAAAGCTTTTTTAGTTAACGGATAACCCACAAATATTCTTTCATCAACTTTCAGATCAAACTTGGTCAGCTGCTCCGGATGAGTTTTGAGAACAAAATACTTACAACCAAAAATATGAAAGAACTTTAAATTTGGATTCTTTCCCTTCACCATCTCAAATGGTGTTTACCATGATTGTTGATCAATTTTGCATTTTCTATAAAACAAGCAGTTTGCACAGCCTCATCAAAGAAGTAGGTAGGCAATCTTGCTTTCTCTAGCATGGTTTTTTCCGCTTCTATTAGAGTTCTATTCTTTCTTTCAACAACCCCATTTTGTTGTGGAGTTCCAGGAGCTAAAAACTCTTGTTTTATATCCCCTTAGTTTTACAGAACTCTTCCATAGAACTATTCTTGAATTCAGTTCCATTATCACTTCTGATGATCCTTTCTCCAGCTCCCTCACATGATCAAGAGGAATGGATAGAGATTCATCCTTGGTGTGCAGAAAATACACCCATGTGTTTCTTGTATATTCATCAACAATTACGAGTGCATACCTCTTCTTGGAAATTGACATAATATTCACTGGACCAAAGAGAGCAACATGAAGTAGATGATATGGTTCAAGAATTGAGGATTCAGTTTTACTCTTAAAAGAAGTTTTCCTTTGCTTGACTTTTTGGAATGAGTCACATAAGCCATCAAGATTAAAGACTGTATTGGGAAATCCTCTTACAAAATCTTTCCTCACTAGTTCATTGATATTGTTGAAGTTCAGGTGAGAAAGTTTTTTATGCCAGTTCCAAGTGTCTTCCACAGATGCTCTACTCAGTAGATAAACTTTTGAATTATCAAAACTTGTGGAGACCCTGGCTTCATATAAACTACCATGTCTTACACCAGTCAATGTGATCTTGCATCAGACTTACTGACAATTTCATAATGCTGCTTATAAAAGTTGACATGGTAACCTCTGTCACAGATTTGACTCACACTAATCAGATTATGCTTGAGTCCTGCAACTAGAGCTATATTTTCAATGATGATATTTCCACCTTTGATTTTGCCATATCCCAAGATTTTTCCTAAGTTGCCATCTCCATAAGAAACACTTGGGCCAACCTTCTCCTCAAATTCTGATAGCAGGGATTTATAACCAGTCATATGTCTTGAGAAACCACTATCCAATATTAGAGCATTCCTCCTGTCATCCTGCAATCATGGTTTTTAGTGTATCTGACTTAAGAATCATGGTTTTCCCTTTGGAGTAGCTTTTTCTCCTAGCTTTCTCCTTTGGCTTCTCTTCAACCTTAAGTGCAAATGGTCTAGCTTTTGATCCTTTTCTGTTGCTTCTTTGCTCCATCTCTAGTTCATGAGTTTTCAGAACTCCATAGATTTCATCTAGAGGTGTGATATCAAGTTGATAGTTATCCCTTATTGATGTGACTTTATAGTCCCACTTTTTAGGGAGAGCAAATAGAAACTTCAAGTTTGAGTCCTCCAAATCATATTCTTTATCGATAAGGAAAAATCATTCAACAACTTCTGAAATATGTCATAGATCTCAGTTAGGGACTCATTGTCCCCTGAGGCAAAGTGCTCATATTCTTGAGTAAGTATTGTCCTCCTGTTCTTCTTGATAGCAGTTGTACCTTGACACTTTACTTATAAAGCATCTCATATCTCTTTTTTTGTCTTACATCCAATGACTCTATTGGACATAACACTATCAAGACTGATGTACAGGATGTGTCTGACCTTAGCATCCTTCATGATAGATGAATATCTTCAAGAGAGTAGTCTTTCATGTCTTTGTCTATCATCTTTTTTGGTTCTCCTGCAAGCGAAACAGCTACCTTCATCGGTCTGTGAGGAATATCATAGATCCTGTTCAAATATTCAGGATCTGTGGCTTCCAAGCACATGGTCATCCTGACTTTCCAGATTGGATATTCATGTATCTGTGGCTTCATACCTACTCATGTTGCTGCTTATCTGTGATGTGGCTGGGAGTGGTGGCTTCAGATTCGGATTATGTGTTTCTTCTTCTCCTTTGTCTGACATGGTTGATTGATTTTCAGATCTTAAACTGTTTGTACGTTAACAGCAAGCTCTGATACCAATTGTTAGGCCCTTAATCAACTATAGAGGGGGGGGTGAATACAGTTACTACAATCAATTTGATAAAGCTTCAATAGAATAAATAGTTTTTATATTAACTGATAGAAACTTATTACAATCGTACTCTCTCGAAACGATGAACAAATATCCTTGAGAGCTGCTAGGTTATGCGAAAGATAGAACAATAGCGCAATGCTTATAACATACATCTAATATGTGCTTTATATAGAGCACAACTACCAATATATATAAGGAATCCTATTCTATTAACAACAAGGAAACCTATATAATTCCTTATGAGATAAAGTCCTTCACCGCCTTGAATTCATGTTTCCATTTCCTTCTCAAAGATCAACTGATGTTACTACTTATCAATTATCATAATACAACTCTACAAGTGACCTATGTTACCGTGTCTAACGAACATGTCCAAGACATTAAAAAAGTCTGATTGATTTTTTTCTCCAAAATGATATGTTATTGTGCTAAAGTCCACACTCATGTCGAGAAACCAACAGCTACCACAATAACATAAATATGATATGTGAAAGTGTGTTACTAATCAGATTCCGTGAGAAACTTGGTGACTTACCCAGGCTCCATATACTATCATCAAGCTTTATTGGTTGATAGAGCTCCCCCCGCAAGTATGCCAGACAGTGGATCAATACGAATTAAAATATGTTTCCTTGAAAGATAAAGGTTAAGGTATGAAAAATAGCATTAACTCAAAAAGCATAAAGAACTTACATCTACGATTGGAGGCTGACCCTTCAGCCCCACCTTCAGATGATTTTTCTTCATCTCAAACGAAATGGACCTAAATTTTGTTCCGAGAGGCACTGGAATGTTGATAGTGACCTCTTACAGAGACTGACCCCAGCTGTAGTTCTCCATATCCAAGCCATTTCTGGTATTAGGAGTTGTTAACATGGTAAAGAAAATTATTCACTTGCTTACAAAATCTGAGGGCAAATGTGTTTGCAAGTTATTGGGAAAAAAAGTCTGCCAGTCAAGTAAAAGTGTGAAACATCACACAGCACTGTAGCAGACACATGATATAAAGTATTAAAATTTCATTAAATTGTGCTAGATAATGACTTAAAATCAGTATCCTAAAGATATAGAGGATTTGCCTCGACCCCTTGTCCCTTGTAGGGAGAAACTGACTTAGTTTTCGAAAAATCATGTAAAGCATACAGCTTCATTAAACACATACACTGATAAACGCATACATATTATAGTTGCATTATTTGGATATTAAAACAATGATTCATACCGACTCCACAAAATCAGCAATAACAAAATTCTCAATCTATCGCACACAATCATCAACTCAACAATATAAGAGAACAGAGTATCAACATCTCCAAAATTATAATCCACAAAGCATAAACAAATTAAACACTTAGCTACAACCAATAAATTGTAAATTATTATAATTCTAAATCTTATCACTACTTTACTTCTTGTAACATATATACACTGTCACAAATACTCTGTATAACTCGCCATTTTATCACAAACCTTCACTACAACCAATAATCATGTCAATAAATACCCAATACAAA
The DNA here is from genome assembly GCF_009905375.1 of Apium graveolens. Lineage (NCBI taxonomy): Eukaryota > Viridiplantae > Streptophyta > Magnoliopsida > Apiales > Apiaceae > Apium > Apium graveolens. The sequence goes on from NW_027421724.1 coordinate 12,128, forward strand.
AGTCAAATCATCGAATAAATTGAACATTAATCCAACTGAAAAATCAACAATTTACAATTCTACAATTAAAGAGCATACAACTTAGCTTAATTAGAACCAATTAAAAATTAAAAAATTAGGGTTTCAAATTGAAACCCCCAATTCTAAAATTATGGTTCAAACTTACCAAATTCAAGCTTTAACTTCAACTTAGCTTATATCGAAAACGATACAAGAATCGCAACAGCAAATACATATCCAGAGGCTCTTTCCTCTATATTACTTTCTTATTCGCCATCAACGTCACGAAAACCTTACAAAATCAACAATATCGAAATCAATACACGCACGCATAAACATATAAACATTAATATAACATTAAGGGAGGGAGAGAGAGAGAGATTGTAATTACAAAAGAGTAGAGATGGACAATATCGTTGCGATGTCTAATTGGGATACGTCGGCAAGAAAATCCAAATGAACATTGTAATAAAATTTCGGAGAGAGAAGTGAACGGACGGAAATTCGATAAAAATTATGATGCAGATTAGGGGAGTGAAACTCGGTAGAGATTGATGAAATTGTTGTGGGTGTTCTTCAGAGAGAGGAGAAAGTGAAGAAAGAGAGAGAGAGAGAGAGAGAGAGAGAGAGCGTAATCGAGATTCGAGAGGAAAGAGGTGTTGTGGGTGTTCTTCAGAGAGAGGATAGAGTGAAGAGAGATGTTTTTGAGTTTTTTGTTTTTGTTTTTGGTTTTATGTTTTTAATGTTTTTTGTTTAATTTTTAATTGAAAAGAGCGGGAAAATGTGTGTGACAGGGGGGGGGGAATTTGGCTAAGGCAAAAAATAGATGGGGAAACATAGAGGGAATAAATATTTGCTAAGGGGGGAAAACGGGGAAGACGCTCATTAATTTTTTTAAAATAGACATATAGCATCGGTTCAGCTAAAACACTGATGTTTATAAAACCAAAAGACATCGATTGCTCAAACCCGATGTCTAAAACACCTTTTACATCGGCGCAAAAAACAACCGATGTCTTTGAGGCGATGTCTATTATACTTTTTCTAGAAGTGAGAAAATAGAGCTGACCACTCATATGACCACCTATGCATTTTCTCAAAAAGATGCAGTTGTACAAATGGGGAGTAAACAGACTCTATTGATATCTTCTCAACAAGATGTTGTTGGATTTTAATCGCAACGGAGGCATGGTAAAACACTTTTACACATATAAAATCCAAATAAAAGCATATAAATCGTGGTAAAAAACATAGGGATCAATTACTAACCTTTAATATGCGATCAAAAAGCAACGATCGGAGATCCTTAGCAGCTGCTCCTCAAACGTGAAGCACTCCACCGGTATCCACCAAGAAAACGACGTTAAGGAGGAGGAGGTGGAGAGAATTAGGTTTTTCTAAAAATTGGGGTTAGAATAAAAATAGGGTTTATAATAGTATATTTATAGGAAAAATTTTCAGCTGAAATTTTCCCATAAATTATTATTATTATTAACCATTTATTATTCTTATTAATAATTAAAACACCTTTTAAGTATTAATCCTTTTTCTAAACACTTTAGAAATAATTCTCTCTCTTGATTTAATTTCCAAAAATTAAATCCTTTAATTAATAATATTAAGAACTTTTCTTAATTAATTTATAATCAATTAAATCTCATTTAATCAATTATTAAATTTGCCAATTAATTATTTATTTCATAAATAAATAATTATTAGCCATTATTAATTAATTCCTCCACCATTAAATCATTCTCTTTTTATGGTGTGACCCTGTAGGTTCAATATTAAGCCGGTAGTAGAAATAAATAATAATAAAACTATTTTATCATTATTTATATCAATTCTCTAATTTATTAAATATGATTAATGAATTAATCATATTTATTCTACATCGTGAGGGATACTTCTCAGCATATCGTGACTATCCGGATAATACGAATTCACTACTTAGAATACCAAGAACTATTCAGTGAATAGTTACCGTACAATAAACTCCTTCTACCCTACAATGTCCCGATTAAATACAAGGCATGGATCTCGTGTCAAGCCTATCTAATTTAATCACTTGCTACCATTCACTATGCTTTGTTCTATGCAAATTAGAAACTCCTTTTCTAATTTCATTCACATCTGGCCAGAGATTCCTGAACTAGCATAAGTGGATCAGCCTTGAACATTCGCTTCCTTCACTGGAAGGGGTAGATCCTTTATTGATCATACACTATCTTCGTGTACAAATTCCTATACCCAGTAGAGCCCTAATAATTGTCCCTAGAGACTAAGAACTAAACCAAAGCATAGTTCAGTGTACACAAGATGACTATGATGACTCAAGTCTAAGGATACTGTACAACTATCACTATGGGAACAACCTGCTGACACGTGAGTGAACCTCCATCAGTTGTTCAGCTGGGCGAGTCATGTTCAGTGAACTTATTCTATAATAAGCACCTACATACTAGCTATAGTATCACCACACAAATGTCTATGAGAACAGCCATCCTTCATAATGAAGCAAGCATAGTATTGTACCGATCTCTGCGGATTATTAATTACCAGTTAGTAATACCTACGACCAGGAACTATTTAAGTTTAGAGTTATCATCTTTTAGGTCTCCTGTTATGATCTCATCATAATCCATAAAAAGCTTTACTCTAAACAATGGTATATCTTATTTAAACACTTAAATAGAATAAAGCCCGTAATAAAAAACAAACAAGTCTTTATTAATATCAATGAAATCAAAACAGATTACACAGGAAGTTATTCCTAAATCCTAATACATGATTGGACTTAGGACATATTCCTTTCAATCTCCCACTTGTACTAAAGCCAATCACTCTGGTATCTAATACCCATCTAGTCTTTATGACGATCAAAGTGACTTTCAGAAAGTAGCTTTGTGAGTGGGTCTGCTATGTTGTTATGTGTGTCAACTCTATTTCAATACAATACAAGAAATGTTACCCGCGCTCCCACTAACCTTTTTGTAGACACATGGTTCATCTACGTTTTTCATAAAACCAAACTCTTGATTGTCTCATCAAAACGGATGTTCCATCTACGAGAAGCTTGCTTTAAAACCACATATGGTTCGCAGCAGCTTACATACTAGGTTTTCATTTCTCCTTGGAAAGAAAACCATCTGGCTAATTGCCAGATCTCATAGTCGTAGTAAGCAGCAATCGCAAGCAAAATCCAAACTAATTTTAACAGGGCTACAGGTAAAAGTTTTCATCAAGTCAATCCATTGCCTTTGTTTGAATCCTTTTCCCAAAAGCCTGGCCTTAAAGGTCTCCACCTGGCCATCTGCTCTAATCTTTCTTTTGTATCCCGTATACATAGATTTCATTCGAATTTCATGGCACTATGCCATTTCTCTGAGTCAACACTACTCATAGCCTCATTATAGGTCTTAGGGTCGTCTTCATCAATGATTGACAACACATTGTCATTCTCAATGAAAAGGCCATAATACCTCTCAGGTTGGCGAGACACTCTCTCTGACCTACGAATGGGTTTGTTCCACAGAAGGTTGTTCAGTCTGAACAGGTGTTTCTACTTGAACCATAGTAGTTTATGTTTCTTGAACTTCAATCAAGATTCAATTTTGCTCCCACTGTTGTCATTCAAGGACTAAACATCCTTTTCCAAGAAGGTAGCATGTCTGGAGATACAAACACCACGATGATCGGTGTAAAAGTAATACCCTAAAGTCTCTTTAGGATATCCCACAAAAACTACATTTTACGGATCGATATTCCAGCTTATCTGGGTCAACTTTCTTGACATAAGCTGGACATCCCCAAATCTTAACGGTTTTAAGACTCGGTTTCCTTTCTTTCCATATCTCATCCGAAGTTGAGGAACAGATTTTGGGTAAGCACCTTATTTCAGTAATATGCTGAGGTTTCCAATGCGTAACCCCATAGGAATACTGGAAGATTTGCATAGCTCATCATGGACCGAACTATGTCTAACAAAGTTCGATTTCTCCTTTCAGATACCAATCTAGGAGGAGTCCACTGGGGAGACTATACCATTTACTTTGAGATAATCCAGAAACTCTCCATTCAAGTATTCACCACCCTCGATCTAATCGAAGAATTATAATACTATGTTTGGTTTGTTTCTCCACTTCATACTTATACTCTTTGAACTTTTCAAAGGCTTCAGACTTGTGTTTCATCAAACACATATCCGAATCTAGATCTATTATCCATGAAAGTAATGAAGTATGAAAATCCAGCCATGGCTTGTGTAGATATTGGTCCACATACATCTGTGTGTACCAATCCTAGCAAATTTGCAGCCCTCTCTCCATGTCTACTAAATGGAGACTACAGTGCCACAATGAAGTGAGATTTGCATCATCCCTTTTCTTTTATTAGTTTGTTCAATCTGAAGTAAATTATGTCACATTTATACAGACCATTATTTAAAGTACCACGTCAATAAAGAATATATCTCTAAGAATAGAACATTCATTATTCTCAATAATAATGTAAAATCCAGCCAAGTCTAACATGGGAATAATATTCCTCACAATCGAGGGAACAAAAATAACAATTATTTAAAAACTATAGTCTTGCCCCGTAGGCATATGTAAATGAAATGATTCTACATCTTTAGTAGCAACTCTTGCTCCTTTTCCGATCAGTAGAATCACCTCCTCTTCTTCAAGAGTCCTACTTCTCCTTAGTCCCTGCATACAAATTGCAGATATGAGAACCACAGGCGGTATCTAATACCCATGTAGAAATTTGATTTAATGACATATTCAGTTCTATCATGAACATACCTGAATCAGAAGCGGTAGTCTCACTACCCTTCTTCTTCTTCAATTCTGCAAGGTAAACCTTGCAGTTCCTCTTCCCAGTGCCCCACCGTATTACAGTGAAAGCAAACAACTTTGCTCTTGGGGTCTTCAGCTTTTGGTGGAACCGGCGTTTTCTCACCTACTTTCTTCTTCTTGGAAGGGTTCCTCTTCCTTTTCTTAGGATTGGAACCTTCACCAATTAGAAGAACATAACTCTTCTTAGGGGGGAAATTCGATTCCGCAGTCTTCAACATGTTGTGGAGTTCAGGCAGGCTGACATCAACTATTCATGTGAAAGTTCACAACAAACTGCGAGAACGAACTCGGAAGCGATTGCAAGACCAAGTCTTGGCTCAGCTCCCCATCCATGGCAAAACCAAGTTGTCCAAGACGTTCAATCAAATTGATCATCTTAAGTACATGGTCATTCAAGATGATCCCTCAGACATCCTACAACCGAACAGCTCCTTCGATATCTCATATCGAGCTGTCCTCCCGCCACATCATACAACTCTTGTAGATGCATGAGGATAGTGTGAGCATCCATATGCTCATGTTGCTTCTGTAGCTCAATGTTCATGGAAGCTAGCATGATGCATTGAGCAACATTTGCATCATCTATCCACTTACGATACACAACATGTTCATCATTATGTGCATGCTAGCAGGTTCAGTAGGCTTAGGTGAGTCAATCACGTATTCCAGCTTCTCAATCCTGAGAACAATTCTCAAGTTTCGAAGCCAGTCAGCATAATTAGGACCAGTCAACTTGTGAGCATCCAGTATGCTCCTGAGTGATAGTGCAGAAGGACATAATGTATATTGTAAATCTGTAAATGATAAACATATAACACTTAGCAAATATTCGATTTCATTTTAAAAACACTATACGAATCGGGTCTTTATTCATAAGTGGCTCCCACTAGTTTATCTAATTTATTCAACCCCTATGTGAAAAAATTAAGCATTCATAATGCTAGTGGGAATAGGGATCCTACATTCCATTACACAATCCCGGCTGTGGCACGAAATGCCATGTAATGTTCAATAGGCAGACAACTCTTGTCAATTACATCTAATGTTATTCCCTAATCAAACTTTAGCCTCTTGAATATTGAGTCACGGCTGTGCACGACAAACTCAATATTCTAAGTCAAGTCTAACCCAACATTCCGTACAATTGAATCAGTCCCAAAGGCCCACGGCTGTGGCACGTAACGACCTTAGATTCTTATTCAATGTACACATCTCTATGTAATAGACAAGTATTTCTTATTTCGAAATCAAAGCCCTCGGCTGTGGCATGAAACGACAATGATTTAAAAATAAGAACTACTTTCTATCATGTTGGAAGGCTTATGACCGACACAAGCCCGTTGTGTTATTGGCCAATTACTACTTGATATTATTTAATTTTAGAGGGATTATATTACGTTACAATCATAATCATATTATAAAGAGATTCTTCCTTTAAATTAAATATTTCAAATCAATAATCAATAATCAGATGATTCCCAGATCGGGTGGAGCATTGTCAAGAGGCGTCCACTTAATAACCCTTTCTTACAGATAGAAATCTGTTGTTGACAGAATCATCCTTTCTCTCATATCGAAAATTCATAGTCAATTACGTGTTTCATAAACACAAGAATCTCATGATTGTATTCATAATATTATTATTAAAGTTATGAAACAATTTCACTATACTAGGTTGTCTAACAAACGCCTTATGTTATTTAAGTTCACCTAAATCTATCATCGCATGATAAACTAAGCATATATCATATATATAAATATGAATAAACATCAAGGTAGGTATGTTATATCATCTAGCACATTAGTCTAAGCATTATACATCTCTATGTATCACATGAAGCATTCGAAAGCAATTAAAACAGTTAAAACAGCTCTTAAAACACTTCCGGGAATATATCAGTTCAAAACCTTTATATAAACTAAAATTTGATCATACCATTAGATCCGTCTCGGAAAAACGAATCCAACGATATATTGTACGCCCAAAACGGAGTTACGAAACTCCCAGAAATCAAATTTAAAATTAACAGACGGGCTGTAACGCATTACAGGAACGCGTTACAAGCCCTGTAACGCATTCCGGTGATGAGTTATGTAATAACCCCAATTTTTGGAGATTTTTGAAACCCGGATGAATAGTAACTTTTGCTGACAATGCTGATTAAGAAAAATTATCAGAGCACGATATATAGGAGTACTGTTATGGAAATCTAAGATCGTATTAGTATTCCATAAAGAAAATAAGTGTATGTAAAAGCTGTCGGATTTTGAAAACGAGCACTTTTATTTTTCCCCTAGATTTCCACCAGACTTAAGGGATTTTAAGGAATTAATATTAATATGAAGGATTTTAAATTCAAGGATTATAAAGGAGAATTAATTTAGGTATATAAAAATACCAAGAAGATTTTCATCAATAAAAACACATTAAGGTATGTAACCAAAACGATCAAACGAGATTGAAGTGGATAACCGGACAAAGAAATTAGAATAACGACTCTTGGTAAGTATCTTTGCAAGTGGCAAGGCGAGTGGATGGTGATCAAACAAGAAACCAGGTGATAGGTAGGAAAGGATGGCTATTAATTTATATGTTAACTAGGGATTATCTCATCTCACCACAAATCACCAACACTGGGCAATGGTGAGATCAGCTGCCACTAACGTCCCTTTGCTGTTATTATTAACCTAGCAAAAATAGCAAACCGACCCAGACTCCCCCATCATTATCCACCCCATATTCCACCAACACAAGGAAAGCAAAAGCATTTTCCTCCCCCATTTCCATTGCCTCGGCAACAAACAGAACCAGCACACTAAAACTTCTGTATCCTCCTTCATTTCCACTCAAATATTGTGTTCTATAGCTCATTGGAAAGGTATTGAGATGGCCTACAACCTCTTGTTCACAAGTCTCGTCCAAATAATCAAGGTAAGATCCCTCATTTTTACAGTTCTTTAAATCGGACTTTTAGAAACTTCAAAGCCTAACTTGTGTTCTTGATTTCTTTGGAAAGATCAAGCTTGTAGGAGGCTCCCTAAGGCTTCCTAGCAACTTAACACCTCCCAAGGAAGGTATAAACTTCAACCCTAGCCTTTACTTTATTTGTTAGTAAGTTTAATGGTTGGTTTGTGAATGAGAAGCGGATTGTGATTATTAGTAGTTTGGTTTGATTTGGGAAGTGTTTTGGTAATTGAAGCTTGATTATAGTTCATAGGTCTTGATTGTGGTTGTTTGAGTTGAAAACCTTGGAGATTATGGACTTAGGTGGTATGGTTAGAGGTGAAGTTTTGTTGTATTGATGGTTATGAGTTGGTTGGTGGTTAATTGGAGTAGTTTAAACATTGGTAATCGCGTAAACATAGCCGTCGTAATGTCCGATTTACTTTAGACTTGCTTTTGTTCATAACTATTTGGACCCCGAGAACTCCCTGCTAGGTATGACCATTGCCATGTTTAGATAGTTCATGTTACGAGCTTCATGTTGATATGTAGTTCGTTTGATTCTGATGTACGGTTTAGGAGAAACGACCGGTTTTAAGTAACGGCGTTTTCGCGAACGAAACTTTTCCCTCGCCCTTACTTTGAAACTAGGTTAAAGACCAAGAAGGGTTAATTAGTGTATGAAAAAATTATGGTAAGAGTGTTAGGCAGTTGTAAGACACTCGTGAAGGAATCGCCTTAAAACTTGTAATGGTTAAATTATAAAAATGGTGGAGCCGAGGGTACTCGAGTGACTTAAGAGAATCAGTAAGCGCAAAGCGAGCATTAGAGCTAAGGTAGTTACAGTATAGATTTACAAGTGACTTTGGTTTAATTCTAACTTACTTGTTGTTTATAGGTTACCAGACTCGTCCCGAGCTTTATCAACCCAGTCGCTCAGGCAAGTTTTTCTACCCGTTATACTGTTGTTGTGATGTATATGTGTATATGCATGATCTTGTTAAATGCATATTTGTTATTAGCAAATTCTTGCGATATATTGTAGCATGTGATATGGTATATATGCATGTCTGTTTCGATTTCTTGATTTATATATCTGTTGGTTCAAATGCTTATTCGTTGCATATACCTATGCTAGAGATAAGCGGTATTTGCGTAACCTTAGTATAGAGGATCAAAAGGTGAACTTTTTCTAAAACCGGGAGGCGAGGCTCCCGAGTATAATATATATATATATATATATATTGATATAGTTTTTAAAATTATTAATCGAATAAGGTTATTCGAAACTTTATTTATTTAATGAATATTATTACGAATATTCATTCGAGGGCTTTAGACTCCTTATTTTATTTAATGAATATTATTACGATATTCATTCGAGGGCTTATGACTTCTTTATTTTATTAAATGAATATTATTTACCGAATATTCATTCGAGGGCTTATGACTCTTTATTTTATTAAATGAATATATTTTGAATATTCATTCGAGGGTCTAGACTTCTTTATTTTATTAAATGATATTATTTTAAATATTCATTCGAGGACTTATGACTCCTTTTATTTAGTATTTGAAATTATTTGAATATTCATTCGAGGGCTTATGACTCCTTTATATTATTTATTGAATATTATTTTGATATTCATTCGAGGGCTTATGACTCAGTTTCTATTATTTAATGAATATTATTTGGAATATTCATTTGAGGATCTATGACTCGATTATTTGCTGAGATATATTCTTTATTTATTAAAGAATAAGGTGTCGATAATCAAACTTATCTTTGATATTCAAATAAAGATAGTACTTTCGTATAAGTATATCTTTGGTTTTTTAATACTCATTCAAGTATAAGTTTTAAAACTTCTACTTCCATTATTTTATAAAGATTATTCTTTATGGGAATATATTTAAATAATAATATTCAGATATTTCTAATATATTTGGGACTGATTTATTTCATTAAATCAGCATTACTCCAACACTCTTTAAAGTGTTTTCGAGTCTTCAAAATATTTTTAAAAGTTAGAGCGGATCCCAAAACTCTTTTTATATTTAAGATCTTCCTTTTAAAGGGGATTTAAATACTCGTTCAAAACTGAGGGATCCGTCTCAGTGGTGTATTTTACATTCGCAACGAGGTTGCTGTTTTGAGAAAACATCTTGATTACTTGCCCATCATTCGGGAAGTAAGTTCATCTATTGAGTCGGCATAAGCAACATGGGCTCAGTGGGCGTCCATGAAAGTGTAAAGTGGCTCAGTGGGAGTCCATCAAATGCGTAAGTGGCTGAGTGGCAGTCCAGCATAAGGTCCTATTGCGGCCAGGGTGATGACCAGTGGGGAATTCGTCCATCTACTAGTAGGAAAAGGTTACTTATTGGGTATCTTTGCTGATCAGCCTCAAGATATCAGGTTTATGCCAAGGTTTTCTCCTTTCCAAATTCATTGGATATTGCAACTCTGTTTATAATTTTCATAACAGAGGTTTTCAAGGAGTGTATGAAATGTATATATATAGGTGTATATATATCGGATTTAATGAAGTATCTCGTAACTTCATTATTTATAATGATATTCAAAGATTGAATCTATTCAAATCTTGTCTTGTAGTCTCATCTATGTGATGAACTTTTGAAACTAATTATAACTTGAACGGTGGTAGTTCAAGTAGTATTTGGAAAAGATATAAGTATATTGGAGTATCTTGTAACTTCATCTTTTAAACTTATATCTAGTAAATGATTATCTTATGCATGACAAAGATTTTCAGAAAAACGTTGAGACAAGGTTAGATATATGAGATCACCTTGCAACGATATTTTTATACAGTTATACACTGGAACTCTGTGTATATTATGCATGGAAGAGGACTTCCAAGATTTTGAAAAGTATATAGTATATATACTGAATATTTTGTGACCTTCACTGCCTTAAGATATCAAACCTTGGTTCATTTCTTTTGCCAAGGACTTTCAGGAGTACTATGAGAAGGCTCCATATATTGTAAATTATGATACATATTATTTTGGTGGGCTGCTGCTCCACCCTGCTTTCTTCTTTCATCACCACAACATCAGATAGACACGATGAACAGGACAAAGCTCCCAATTCGCGAGCAGGAATAGGAACGATGTTTCTGCAGGCTTCCTATACGGGCATTGAAGTCGCTATAGCTAAGGTGGGGAGCTACAATAGACTAGGCTTCAACTTTTGATGTACAGATTTATGTATACTTATGATTGTAATAATGGCAAAGAAACTGTAAATTTATTCAGGAAAACCTTGTGAAGGTGTATTGGCAGATAATTTGTGGAATAAAGTGACCTGTGATTATTGTGGGATGTTCATCTCTGAGACTATAACGGTGTGGTGTGTGTGTTTATTTGGGGTCACAGTACAGAGTAGTTTGATTAATTATTAAGATTGGGTGTTATTAAGGGAAATGGAACTCAGTGACAACCCGGATCCCCGACCCCGGATTTGGGGGTGTTACAGAAGTGGTATCAGAGCTAAGCGTTATAAACCTCAGAGATGAGTGGGACGTTAAGATAATAAGTTCACTAGATAATAAGAACTCTTGCCAAGTTCATAGGTCGACTACTAACGTATGTACTGACAGTTAAAAAACCCTTATGGGAACCCTTATAAATATCAGTGATAGAAGCAGTAGTTCGTTATCGTATATGGTAGCGGGACTCCGAACCCTGAGGTTGAGGAGCAACAATGCGATGATGTTTTATTTACTAATTGGAGATCAGATGTGGATCCGGATAGAGCGTCCTAATGCTAGGACCGGATGATGTTCATATTGAGGATGTAGCGGTTGAGGATGTTGTCCTAGAAGGGATTGTTGCTGAGGAGGATCCCGTGGAGGATCCTGACAAGAATGAATAAAGGACCACTGAGGAATTGATGACCATGGTTAGGGAACTACCAGAGGTAGGATTGGCCGGTCACTACCGGAGGTTCGTTCAAGTTTGTACAGATAGTAGCCCCTTTAACGCGGCTTACTCGTAAGACTGAGAAGTTCGAATGGACAGAGAAATGCGAGAACAACTTTAAGAACCGAAGCAAAGGTTGGTGACGTTCCCTATGTTGGCGTTGCCGGATGGAAACGAGATTTTTGTGATGTGTAGTGACGCTTCGCATAAGGAATTAGGGTGCTTCATATAAGCACAGCAAGGTAATCGGGTACTGCGTCAAGACAATTAAGGGAATATAAAATTCGATATCCCCACCCATGAGCTTGGGCTCAGTGGCAATAGTTTTGCCTAAAGATTGGAGGCACTACTTGTATGGAGAGAAGTGCAAGATTTACACAAACTATATGAGCTCTAGTACATTTTTACGTAGAAAGAGCTCAACATACGCCAGAGGAGGCGGTTAGAGCTAATCAAGAATTATGATTGGGAGATTCTTTATCATTCGGGGAAAGCCAATGTGGTGGCTGATGCCCTTAGTAAAAAAGGAGAGACCCAAGATGATAATGTCTTTGGGATAGTTTATAAGAGATTTTGAGAAAATGGAAATAGAAGTGAAGGTAACCGGTACCGAAAAGCTGTTTGAGATTGCAATACAGACCGATATTTTGGGGAAAAGAACATATTGCGTCAGAAAAAGTGATGAATGAAGGCAGAGAGTCAATGACTGGAGAAGAGATCCACACCGAGAAAGATGATAAGGGGATAGTGAGTGTGTTCCTACAGAAATTGGGTTCCAAAAGTTCAATGAGCTTAAGGATGAGAACTTAGATGAGAGCCATAGTTTGAGGAATAAGATTTAGGGCAAACCCTGAATGTGATAGTTCAGGGAGGTTGCCATCAAGAAAGAAAGAACCCATAACATAATAGAGTGGAAAACAATGTTTTTAATGTATAAAGATAACCCCGATTATGGGAGAAGGTTGAAACATTTCATACTAAGGAAAACAGAAAGTCGAGTAAGGAAAGGAGACCCGAGATGGTACTCCTATACGATAATTTATGGACCAGTCTAGACAGAACTTAGACTATTATCCCCAACCACCACCTTGAGGAAACAATGCGGTGAGAAATTCTTTCAGTACCTTTAAGTCGCTAAGCTCTCAGAGTTCCAAGGAACAAGCTGACCCAGTCGAGGCAAGAGCCTGGCTAAAGGAAATACATGAATCATTTGAGATTCTAAATGATTGACGAATCACAAAAGACTATTTTTGTCACTTACCCTCCTAAGAGAGAGGCCACCCGCTGGTGAAAGGCCAAGGAAGGCACGGAGTAAGAGATTATAATAAACTGATTTAAGTTCAGACAATTATTTTCGGGAAAGTACTTCCCAAGGTTATGGAGGTAGTGTAAAAGCTTTGGAGCTAGAACAAAGCGGATGAGTATGATGAATTATGAATCTAAGTTGTAAAAGTTATCAAGATTCGTTCTGAGGACACGAATCCAGAATGACGGGATATTTGAAATCAATGCTTATGTTGTGTTGGTTCATGAAATAATGATAAGAGAAAGGAAAATAAAAAGAAACTGAAGTGGAAAGGAATATAAAGGCAATAGAGTTTGAGGAATGATAAGGAAGTTGGGTATGAGGAAACCCTAAAGACTCGTAGCAATAGAAATAGAAAAGTATGTAATCTTCAGGATGAGGGTGATTCACCATGAGTTAAATTGATGGTTGAAGGCATAAGAGATAAATATATTTTATCCCCTGTAAGTTGGGAGGATTTGAGGAAACCTTGAGATAGTTCGAAGGATAAATATTGAGACGCGGATAGACTGAGGAGACAAGGAAGTAAGAAATTAGGAAAATTAGATGAAGGAAGTGACCTTCAAGAATGTGAAGTGTAAGACCGGTGGCTTGATACCCAGGAAGGGAGACGCCAGGTATGAAAGATATCCCAATATTGAGATGACTGTTGAGATAAACAACAAAAGTAAATAAGGATTTATTAAGAAGAAGTTCACGTTGAACACGACCAATATCTTCCAGATCATCCATGGATCATTACCAAATCAGGAAAGAAAAGCGGATAACCATTTTTATCTTTTGGAGGCCATGTGGATTGACCTTAACTGAATAAGGATGCTATTGTGAAATTCGGTATAGACTATCGAGGTGGAAATGATTGAATAAGATACCCTTATCAGGGATATATGACTTTATTTATCCATGGAAGGATGCTTGTACCTTTTTAAAGGTGGAATTAAGGATAGAATATCGGTAACTTAAAACGAATCCTAGGGGAATGCATAAAGGTTGGCATTTCACCCTTAATAGGGATAGTATGAGTTTTGACAGTATGAATTGGAAAGGATTAAGGTAATAATAACCTTTAAGGATCAGTGGAGAAATTTTTCAGAAGTATATAGACAATGGTTCTAGTATTAGTAAATGGTATTTTGATATGCCCTGTATATAGGGAATACAGGAGGAACGATTGAAGGATAACCTTAGAGGTTTTACAGGAAAATATTCGAAATTCTCAAGAATAAAAATGTTAATAAAGGAAATATGACATAATTATAATGATGCCAAGTGGGGCACGTGTTAAACCACTGAGAAAGTATGGATCGAAACCAGTAAAGGTCGAAATTGTTAGGCAATTAGGACCTAAGATAAAGATGTTCTAAGTATGATTGAGAGTCAGTCGTGACAGTGATTAACCTCTAAAGATTGAGGCAATAACTTATGGAAAAATGGTGATATTTTTTTTATTTACTCATCAGATATTAAAGAAAAGCATTTCACATAAGCTGTGATTGAAATAAGGTAGAAAATTTATTTGGAGGTGGTTAAAATGACATTGACTGTAAGGAAATTTTACTATCAGGAAAGGCCAAAGAGGTGGCTGACACTTTAAAGGTAAGAGGATAATTATAGGCGCTTGTGCCAAAGGAATACAGTGATGATGGTTAAGCTATGAAGGTTGTATTATGGTTGGAAGATTGACATTCCTTCTGATGACTGTGCAATACCCAACCGTAATAGTAGTTTGGTAAAGGTTTAATTCGTGTAATCGCCATGAGCGGGCTATCTATCTCAGGAGATACTATCTTGAGAATGAGCCTGGACCATGTTTCAAAAAAAAAGGACTAAACAAACCTTTGAGTTAAGTCTTCTTATTGAAGGCATATGATTAAGAATGGTATTAACCGCTATCATTGCTTTCATTGAAACTCTTCTGCAATTTTATCTGCTTCACGTCATGAATGTACGTCAGGATCAGGAGTGTTCTTCATGAATCAAGAACGGTGATCATGTTACCTCCTTAGAAGAATTCGATATGATATGAATGGACTCCGTATGGTTAGCTATTAAAACTTCATGGAAAACGAATGACTACAGTAGGTCAACGGTGGCCATAGTAATGCAGGAATGATTCTGAGAGTAATGAGCTGATTACTTACAACCGTGAGAGTTGTATTGGAATGGATGTTGAGATTGAGTACCACTAAACGGGTCGTGGTAGTGTATAAGTTATCATTGATAGACTAATTAAGTAGAGTATCTACCTAGTGAATATTATTCTTTCTTATCAATAGAGAGTCGTATTATTATACGAGGAAGGTTACGGTGCAAGCATAGAATTCTAGTAACGATGATGTCTAGAATGAGATCCCAGGTTCGATTTTCGGTATCGAAGGAGTTTCAAAGGTGATTGTGTATAAGCTCGAGGAAGAGCATGGGTCCATAGAATGATGGACGGAATAGCAAAATATTTAGGCATGTGAAATACGATGCTATAATACTTGATGTTGATATAAATACATATATGTTTTGTTCTCCTATGACAAAACCTCTATAGTTCAGAGGTAGGTTCCAAGCCAGATATTTTGTGGCAGTATATTTTTTTTATATATACAATTCTCTTCAGTTCGTTCTTTTCTCTTCTTTTCATTTCATGTAAGCTGAAAAGAACAACCCTTCCAGAAGGGGAGGTATTGCCGAATGACTATCTATCTGTGTGATAGAAGCCTAGTAGGATACCATCTATTGTTTAATTGCTTGTCAAGTACTAAAGGCTGGCCACCTTCTGTACTAACTATGCGATATAACAAGTGTTCATGATCATAGTGATCTCTCAATAAATTCTTTTACTTCTATATGAAGGATGAAAGCTTTCGATAATAGAAACAGCTGAAAAAGGAGTAGTAAAGTTGTGGTGGTATTCTGGAATGGAACACATTCGTGATACTAAGGTTGACGTGGTTATTAAAAGGTTATAGAACGCTAACGAGCAAAAGTAGTAACCAGTATAATATTAGGAACGAAGGTCAATAGCGATTACGAACTGGAAAAGAATGGGTATTGAGAAGCAAAAGCTCTAATGTTAAAAGCTATAATGAGAGTCTGTGCAATAGACTTGAAAGAATTTGGAATGATCACTTAACAGGATTGAGTTTTCTTACGATAATAGATCATATGTCAGTATTGAGATATCGCCTTATGAGATCCTTGAGGGAAGACAATGTCGATCTCCCTTATGTTAGGATGAAGTTGTAGAGCGCAAGATGCTCGGACCGCAGTAGTCCAAAGGATCAAGGATATAATAGATTTTAAATCAGAGGACGGCTGGTAGTAGCCCAAGATGGGAACACTGAAGCATTGTTGATTGACACGGAAAAGGACAAGGAATAGGACGTGGGGGACCTAGTGTTGTTATAGGTATTCCCTTGGAAAGGAACGGATGAGGTCGGAAAGAAAGGGAAGCTAAGTCCACGAATTGTTGGACCCTTGGATATATTAAGACATATTGGGAAGATAGCATATGAGCTAGCCCTACCCCCGAATATGTAGCAAGTTCATAACGTGTTCCACGTATCATGTTAAGAAAATGTAATTCGGATGCCAGATAAATAGGGGCATATGAGCGCATAGACATGCAACCAGACGTAACCTATATGGAGCAACCAGGAAAGGTTATAGATCGAAAAGGGACAAGTGCTTAGGAGAAGGGTTATCAAACTAGTCAGAGTTTGGTGGGTAGAAACCATAATGTGGAAAATTGACTAGAGAGTTAGAAGGCACAATGCTAGAAAAGCATCCCCCAACTGTTTCTCTATCTGATTTCGGGACGAAATCCTTTAAGGAGGGGAGACTGTAATAACCCCAATTTTGGAGATTTTGAAACCCGGATGAATAGTAACTTTACTGACAATTCTGATTAAGAAAAATTATCAAAGACCACGATATATAGGAGTACTGTTATGGAAATTCTAAGATCGTATTAGTAATTCCCATAAAGAAAATAAGTGTTGTAAAAGCTGTCGGATTTTGGAAAACCGAGCACTTTTATTTTTCCCCGAGATTTCCACCAGACATAAGGGATTTAAGGAATTCATATTAAGATGAAGGATTTAAATTCAAGGATTATAAATGAGAATTAATTTAGGTATTAAAAATACAAGAAGAGTTTATCAATAAAACCATTAAGGTATTTAACCAAACGATCAACCGAGATTGAGTTGATAACCAGACAAAGAATGAATAACGACTCTTGTAAATACCTTTGAAGTGGCAAGGCAAGTGGATGGTTGATCAAACCAGAAACCAAGTGTAGTTAGGAAGGAATGGCTAGTTAATTATATAGTTAACTAGGGATGATCTCATCTCACCATAAATCACCAAACACATGGCAAATGGGTGAGATCATCTTCCACTAACTCCTTTGTTTATTATTAACCTAGCAAATATCAAGAGAAACCCATCATTATCCACCACATTATTCCACCAACACAAGAAAGCAAAAGCATTTCCTCCCCCATTTCCATTGCTCTCGGCCAAAACAGAACCAGCACACTAAAACTGCTGTATCTCCTTCATTTCTCACTCAAAATTGTGTTCTATAGCTCATTGGAAGGTATTGAGAGGCCTACAACTCTTGTTCACAAGTCTCGTCCAAATAATCATGGTAAGACCCTAATTTTTACAGTTCTTTAAATCGGACTTTTAGAAACTTCAAAGCCTAACTTTGTGTTCTTGATTTCTTTGGAAAGATCAAGCTTGTAGGAGGCTCCCTAAGGCTTCCTAGCAAACTTAACAGCTCCCAAGGAAGGTATAAAATTCAAACCCTAGCATTTACTTTATTTGTTAGTAAGTTTAATGGTTGGTTTTGTGAAATGAGAAGCATGGATTGTGATTATTAGTAGTTTGGTTTGATTTGGAAGTGTTTTGGTAATTGAAGCTTGATTATAGTTCATAGGTCTTGATTGTGGTTGTTTGAGTTCAAAACCTTGGAGATTATGGACTGATGTGGTATGGTTTAGGTGAATTTTGTTGTATTGATGGTTATGAGTTGGTTGGTGGTTAATTGGAGTAGTTTAAAAAATTGGTTTAATCGCGTAAACATAGCCGTCGTAATGTCCGATTTTACTTTAGACTGCTTTTGTTCATAATATTTGGACCCGAGAACTCCCTGCTAGATTATGCCATTTGCCATATTTAGATAGTTCATGTTACGAGCTTCATTTTGATATGTAGTTCATTTGATTCCGATGTACGGTTTAGGAGAAACGACCGTTTTAAGTAACGGCGTTTCGCGAACGAAACTTTTCCCCTCGCCTTACTTTGAAACATAGGGTTAAAGACCAAAAAGGGTTAATTAATGTATGAAACAATTATGGTAAGAGTGTTAGGCAGTTGGTAAGACACTCGCGAAGGAATCGCTTTTAAAACTCGTAATGGTTAATTTATTAAAAATGGTGGAAGCCGAGGGTACTCGAGTGACTTAAGAGAATCAGGTAAGCGCAAAACAATCGTTAGAGTCTGAGTTGGTTAGAGTATAGATTTACAAGTGACTTTGGTTAATTCCAACTTACTTGTTGTTTATAGGTTACCAGACTCGTCCCGAGCCATTCGTAACCCCCAGTCGCTCAGGCAAGTTTTCTACCCGATATACTGTTGTTGTGATGTAATATATGTATATGCATTATCTTGTGATAGATGCATGTTGTTATTAGCAAATTTTGCGATATATTGAAGCATGCTGATATGGTATATATGCATGCCTGTTTCGTATTCTGTTATTATATCTGTTGGTTCAGTTGTTGCATAATACCTATGCTAGAGAATAGCGGTAATTTGCATATACCCTTAGTATAGGGACAAAGGTGAACATTTTCTAAAACCGGGAGTCGAGGATCCCGAGTATATTATATATATATATATTTATATATATATATGGTATAGTTTTTAAAACTATTAATCGAATAAGGTTTATTCGATAACTTTATTTTATTAATGAATATTATTTGAATATTCATTCGAGGGCTTATGACTCCTTTATTTTATTATTGAATATTATTCGAATATTCATTCGAGGGCTTATGACTTCTTTATTTTATTAATGAATATTATTTGAATATTCATTCGAGGACTTATGACTTCTTTTATTTTATTAAGAATATTATTTAATATTCATTCGAGGGCTTATGACATTCTTTATTTTATTAATGAATATATTTTGAATATTCATTCGAGGACTTATGACTCCTTTTATTTTATTAACACCCCCAAATCCGGGGTCGGGGATCCGGTTGTCACGAGTTCCATTTCCCCCTTAATAACACCCACTCTTAATAATTAATCAAACTACTCGGTACTGTGACCCCACAATATACACACACACACTACAAGTTATAGTCTCAGAGATGAAATACTCAAAAATAACACAAGCGTTTTAATTCCACCATTATATGCCAATACACTTAAAAGGTTTTCTGAATAAATTTACATTTTTCTTTGCCATTATTACAATTCATATTATACTAAGTCTGGTACATCAAAAGTTGAAAGCCTAGCCTATTGGTAGTTCCTACCTCAGCTACAGCGGGACAACGCTTCCAGAAGACTGCCAGAACGTTTTCTAACCACTTGCGAATTGGGAGCTTGGTCCCTGTTCATCTTGTCTATCTGATGTTGCTGTGATGAAAGAAGAAGGCAAGGGTGAGAAACAAGCCCACCAAAATAATATGTATAATGATTAACAATATATGAGCCTACTCATAATACTACTGAAAGTCTTGGTCAAAAGAAATGAACCAAGTTGATATCTTTAATGCGATGAAGTCGCAAAATATTCAGTATATATATATATACATATATCCTTTTCAAAATCTTGGAAGTCCTCTTCCATACATAATATACAAGAGTTCCAGTTTATAACTGTATAAAATATCGTTGCCAGGTGATCTCATATATCTAACCTTATCTCAACATTTTTCTGAAAATCTTTATTGTAACACCCCCAGATCCGGGGTCGGGGATCCGGGTCGTCACGGTCTTTCTTTCCACAATATCACTTCACTTAATTAATAAATAACCTTATGCTGTGACCCCACACTAACACACACCACAACCCGTTATAGTCTCAGAGATGAAATTTAAATAAGTATAAGTCTTTGGATCCACAATTTAAAAGTTATTACAACCCAAAACGATTACTTGATAAATTTACAGTTAATTGCCATTATCTGCCACAAGTTATAATTATACATAATTGATTCTCAAAAGCAGATGGTCTAATCTACAATAGATCTACCTCTGCAGCTATAGCAGCTACGACATCAACGGGAAGACGCGGAACGCTTCCCACGCGCTTGCGCTGGGTCTGCTGGAGTCTGGCCATCTCTCCTAACTGTTGTTGTGTGATGAAGAAATAAAGCAAGAGTGAGCCTTACAGCTCGCAAGATAATATGTAGTGATAACAATAACACAAGTATCTAATGGATACTTACTAAAATCTTTATCGTGTGTAAGATAATTACTTACTAGATATAAGTAAAAACAAGGAATGAAGTTACCAATACTTCCCCACACTTATATCATTTATAATCTACTTGAACTATCACCGTTCAAAGTATAATAAAATTCACGAGGTCATCCCATAGATGAGACCACAAATAAACTTGAAAATATTTGATCTTTGAAATATTTTGAAAAGAAATGAAGTTACGAGATACTTCATTCAATGGATACACCAATAAAAATGTTTGACCCTGTCAATGCTTCAGCAACCACCCATTAGTAGCCTTTCGATCGAAATGCTACGGGTAGTGTTGCAGAATTATCCAAATGGATGATGAACTCATTACGGGAGTTTACCGCGCCAGGAAGACCACTTACGATGATCAGTCGTAGTAGTACAACCCCACCATTTTCTACATGTAGAGGAGAACCTGTCGGATTTACTTGTCAACCGAACACTGAACTCCTAAGGAATGGACCGCCTTAGCGGAACTTCCAGGCCATTTGGGCCAATATAATAAGGCTGGGCCGGCGCTACTCGACCACTTACGCCACTCCTAGTTCAGATGAAATCCATGACTCTGAAACGTAAAGCTCGTTTCCCCCTTTCCCCAAGTAGAAACTTGTTGATACGGCTCCACCAAGAAGTCGTATCTAGTTGGAAAGGAAAACTCACCGATATTTCCCAGGCGATGCCTGTTAATGGATTAACTTGTTCCAAGAATTTTACTTCCCGAATATTGGGTAAGTAATCAAAAACTCTTTTACCAAGACAGCAACCTTGTTGCGAATATAAAACACACCACCGAGCCGGATCCCCCATGTTTTGAGCGAGTATTTAAATCCCCTTTTAAAAGGAAGATCTTAAATATAAAAATAGTTTTGGGATCCGCTCTAACTTTTGAAAATCATTTTAAAGACTCGAAAACACTTTAAAGAGTGTTTGGAGTAAAACTGATTTAATGAAGTAAATCAGTCCCCAGAATATTTAGAAAATGTCTGAATATTATTATTTAAATAATATTCCCATAAAAATAATCTTTATAAAATAATTGAAGTAGAAGTATTAAAACTTATACTTGAAATGAATAGCAAATAATCAAAGATATACTTATACGAAAGTAATATCTTTATTTGAATAATCAAAAATAAGTTTGATTATCGACACCTTATTCTTTAATAAAATAAAGAATATATCTCAGCAAATAATCGGAGTCATAGATCCTCAAATGAATATTCAAATAATATTCAATAAATAAAATACGCTGAGTCATAATACCTCGAATGAATATTATAAATAATATTCATTAAATAAAATAAAGGAGTCATACATCCTCAAATGAATATTCAAATAATATTCAATAAATAATGTAAAGGAGTCATACGCCTTCGAATAATATTCGGAATAATATTCAAATAATAAAATAAAAGGAGTCATAAGTCCTCGAATGAATATTCGTAATAATATTCATTAAATAAAATAAAGTTATCGAATAAACCTTATTCGGTTTATAGTTTGGAAAACTATAACCATATATATATAATATATATATATATATATATATATCCATATCCATATAAAATCTACTCGGGATCCTCGACTCCCGGTTTTAGAAAATATTTACACCCTTGGGTCCCTATACTAAGGGTATATGCAAGATACAACTATCCTCTAGCATAGGTATTATCAAATAAACCACAGATATATATCTCAAGAATATAAAACAGGCATGCATATATACCATATCACATGCTACAATATATCGCAACATTTGCTAAATAACAATCATGCAATATCACAAGATAATGCATATACATACATTTACATCACAACAACAGTGTATCGGATAGAATACTTGCCTGAGCGACTTGGGGTGAGAAAGGCTCGGGACGAGTCTGGCAACCTATAAACAACAAGTAAGTTGGAATTAAACCAAAATCACTTGTAAGTCTATGCTTTAACTAACTTAGACTCTAATGCTAGTTTTACGCTCACCGATTCGCTTAAGTCACTCGGGTACCCTCGGCTCCACCATTTTTAATAACTTGACCTTTACGAGTTTTAACGCGATTCCTTCGCGAATGACTTACCAACTGCCTAACACACTTACCATAAATGTTTCATACATTAATTAACCCTTTTTGGTCTTTAACCTACATTCCAAAATAAGGCGAGGGAAAAAGTTTCGTTCGCGAAACGCCGTTACTTGAAACGGTCGTTTCTCCTAAACCGTAAATCGGAATCGAACGAACTACATATCAAAACGAAGCTCGTAACATGAGCTATCTAAACATGGCAGTGGTCACAATCTAGCAGGGGGTTCTCGGGTCCTAATGCTATGCACAAAAACAGTCCAAAGAAAATCGGACGTTACGACGGCTATGTTTACGCGATTTCCAATATTTTAAACCATTCAAACCCATTCCAAATCAACCCCAAATCCAACCTCAATCCATCATACAACAAACATCCATCCTTATCACATCATAACAATCCCAACAAATCCACATTAACCATTTATACTATTCTTTATCATGAATTTAAACTACACTTAAGTTCATTAATCAACAACCAAGATTTACAACTTCAAAACAACCCAAAACCCATTAATCTCTACATACACAATCATCAAGCCTCTCATGAACTCTAATACTCATTTTATGCTCTTAACTTTCAATAACAAAGCTTGGTTAAGAGATTATACCTTCCTTGGAGAGTGGAGAATCAAGGGGATGGCTTGGAATCATCTTTAAAGCCCTTATCCAAGCTTAATCTAAACAAAACTTCAAGAACACAAATTTTAGTTCTTGAAAACACTATTCACCATCTTCTTTGATGATTTATAGAAAAAGATTGGCTTGGATTTAAAAGCTTAAACTTATAGGAAGTATGTAACTTAACTAGGAGAAGCTAGGATAATTACCTTGCTAAATAATAAGTGGAGGAGCTTGAACTTCCATTTTTTAAGAAGAGAACCCGAGAGCTTCATGAAGAAGAAGAAGAATTTTGTGTTTTGCCTTGTCTTGATTTTTGGTTGGTTGATTTGGTTTTGTTTTTGATTTAGTGAATTACCTTCTTGCCCTTGGATTTGTGTGGTTACAAAGCCACCACACCTCCTCCTTCCCATGTCATGCTTATCTCATCCACATGATGTCATCCTTCCTTCCTTGTCTTCTTTCTATTGGTTGGATGACATCATTCCCATTAATCCCTTTGATTAACTTCCTAATCGTTTGCCTAATGACCGCTGATCTGCTATACGGTTCGCTTAACTTTCGTTCTCGTTTTATCGTTTGAAGGATCATACCCGGATCTTATTACTTAGGTTCCCTTAACCTTTCTCAATATATTATATTCCTTCTATGATCCTCTTTTATAATCCTTTAATTTAAATCCTTTTTATCCTGTTACCTTATACTCAATTCTCTCCGTATATTGTGGATTTCCGGGAAAAACCAAAGTGTTCGGAATTGGATTCTGACGATCTTTACATACACTTATATACTTCATAGAGTACTAATAATATCCCATAAGATCAATAACAGAACCCCTACATAGCGTGGCATGAAAAGTTTTTTCGTTCAGCAAAAACACTATTCATAAGGGTTTCAAAAATTTCCAAAATTGGGGTTATTACAGTCTCCCCTCCTTAAAAGGATTCCGTCCCGGAATCAGATAGAAAATGAATAGGGATACCTTCCTAGCATTGCACCTTCTAACTCTTAAGTAAATTTTCCCACATTGTGGTCCTACCACCAAACTCTGCCTAGTTTAATAATCCTTCTCCTAAGCACTTGTTCTTTTTCACTCTATAACCCTTCCTGGTTGCTCCATACAGGTTACGTCGGGTTGCATATCTATGCGCTCATATGCCTCTATTTATCTGGCATCTAAATTACACTTCCTTAACATTGATACGTGAAACACGTTACGACCTGCTACATGTTCGGGGTTAGGGCTAGCTTCTATGCTATCCTCCCAATACGTCTTAATATATCCAAGGGTCCAGCAATTCGTGGACTTAGCTTTCATTTCTTTCCGAACCTCATCAATCCTCTCCAAGGGATACCTATAACATTACTAGGTCCCCTATTTCATACTCTTTATCCTTTCGTGTCAAATCAACATACTTATCATGACCATCTTGGGCTACTACCAGCCGTCCTCTGATTAGATCTATCATATCCTTGGTCCTTTGGACTACTGCGGGTCCGAGCATCTTGCGCTCTACAACTTCATCCTAACATAAGGGAGATCGACATTGTCTTCCCTCAATGATCTCATAAGGCGACATCTCGATAATGACATATGATCTATTGTCGTAAGATAACTCAATCCGAATTAAGTGATCATTCCAAATTCTTTCAAGTCTATTGCACAGACTCTCATTATTGCTTTTAACATTAGAGCTTCTGCTTCTCAAAACCCATTCTTTTCCAGTTCGTAATCGCTACTACCTTCCGTTCCTAATATTATACTGGTTATACTTTTGCTCGTTAGCGTTCTATAACCTTTTAATAACCACGTCAACCTTAGTATCACGAATGTGTTCCCATTCCGCATACTACCACCACTTTATTACTCCTTTTCAGTTGTTTCTATTTTCCAAAATTTGATCAATCAAATAGAAGTAAAGGAATTTGTTGAGAGATCACTATGATCATGAACACTTGTTATATTGCATAGTTAGTACAGAAGGTGGCCAGCCTTTAGTACTTGACAAGCAATTAAACAACATGTGGTATCCTACTAGGCTTCTATCACAAAGATAGATAGTCATTCGGCAATACCTCCCCTTCTGGAAGGGTTGTTCTTCTCAGCTTACATGAAATGAAAAGAAGAGAAAAGAACGAACTGAAGAGAGTTGTATATATGAAAAAAAAAATATACTGCCACAAAATATCTGGCTTGGAATCTACCTCTGAACTATAGAGGTTTGTCATAGAAGAACAAAACATTTATGTATTTAATCAACATCAAGTATTATAGCATCGCATTTCACGTGCCTAAATATTTTCGCTATCCCGTCCATCATTCTATGGACCCATGCTCTTCCTCGAGCTTATACACAATTACCTTTGAAACTCCCTCGACATTGAAAATCGAATCTGGGATCTCATTCTAGACATCATCGTTACTTGAATTCTATGCTTGCACCGCAACCTTCCTTGTATAATAATACGACTCTCTATTGATAAGAAAGAATAATTATTCACTAGGTAGATACTCTACTTAATTAGTCTATCAATGATAACTTATACACTACCACTACCCGATTAGTGGTACTCAATCTCAACACCCATTCCAATACAACTCTCACGGTTGTAATCAGCTCATTACTCGCAGAATCATTGCTGCCTTACTAAGGTCCACCACTGACCTACTGTAGTCATTCATTTTCCATGAAGTCTTAATAACTAACCATACGGAGTCCATCCATCTCGTATCTAATTCTCCTAAGAAATTAACATAACCACCAATCACAATTCATGAAGAACACTCGTGATCCTGACATACATACATGACATGAAGCAAATAAAAGTGCAGAAGAGTTTCAATCGAAGCAACGATAGCAGGTTAATACCATTCTTAATCATACGCCCTAAATAGAAGAATTAACTCAAGGGTTCATCTAGTCCTTTTTGAAACATGGTTCTGGCTTATCTCAAGATAGGACCTTATAAGATAGATAGCCCGTTCATGGCAATTACACGAATTAAACCTTTACCAACTACTATTACGGTTGGGTATTGCACAGTCATCAGGAGGAATGTCAATCTTCCAAACCATAATACAACCTTCACAGTTTTAACCATCATCACTGTATTCTTTTGGCACAAGCGCCTATAATTATCCTCTTACCTTTAAAGTGTCGGCCACCTCTTTGGCCTTTCCTGATAGTAAAATTTTCTTACAGTCAATGTCACTTTAACCATCTCCAAATAAATTTTCTACCTTATTTCAATCACAGCTTATGTGAAAATGCTTTCCTTAAAATCTGATGAGTAAAAAAAATCACCATTTTCCGTAAGTTATTGCCTCAATCTTTAGAGGCTAATCACTGACAAGGCTGACTCTCAATCATACTTAGAACATTTTTTTTTTTTTTCTTAAGTCCTAATTGCCCTGAACAATTTCGACCATTACTGGTTCGATCCATACTTTCTCGTGGTTTACACGTGCCCCACTTGGCATCATTATAATTACGTCATATTTCCTTTATCCACATTTCTATTCTTGAGAATTTTGAATATTACCTTTTTCCTTATAAAACCTCTAAGGTTATCCTTCAATCGTTCCTCCTGTATTCCCTATATACAGGGCATATCAAAATACCATTTACTAATACTAGAACCATTATCTATATGCTTCTGCAAAATTTCTCCACTGATTCTTAAAGGTTGTTGTTACCTTAACCCTTTCCCAATCATATTGTCAAAACTCATACTGTCCCTATTAAGGGTGAAATGCCAACCTTTATGCATTCCCCTAGGATTCATTTTAAGTTACCGATGTTCTATCCTTAATTCCACCTTTGAAAAGGTACATGCATCCATCCATGGATAAATAAAGTCATATATCCCTGATAAGGGTATCTTATTCAATCATTCCCACCTCGATAGTATATTCCTAATTTCACAATAACATCTGCATACAAAATGAGGTTAATCAAAATGGCCTCCAAAAGATAACAACGGTTATCCTCTTTTCTTGCCTAATCTGGTAACGATAACATGGATGTTCTGGAAGATATTGGTCGTGTTCAACGTGAACCTCTTCTTAATAATTCCTTATTTACTTTTGTTGTTTATCTCAACAGTCATCTCAATGTTGGGATATCTTTCATACCTGGCGTCTCCCTTTCTGGGTATCAAGCCACCGGTCTTACATTTCCCATTCTTGAAGGTCACTTCCTTCATCCAATTTTCTTAATTTCTTACTTTCTTGTCTCCTCAGTCTATCCGCGTCTCATTATTTATCCTTCGAATTATCTCAAGGTTTCCTCGAATCTTCCCAACTTACAGGGGATAAACTATATGCATCTCTTATGCCTTCAACCATCAATTTAACTCATGGTGAACCACTCTCATCCGGACGATTACCTACTTTTCTATTTCTATTTTCATGAGTCTTTAGGGTTTCCTCATACCCAACTCCCTTATCATTCCTCAAACTCTCTTGCCTTTATATTCCTTTCTCTTATCATTATTTCATGAACCAACACAACATAAGCATTGATTTCAAACATCCCGTCATTCTGGATTCGTGTCTTCAGAACGAATCTTGATAACTTTTACAACTTAGATTCATAATTCATCATACTCGTCTGCCTTTGTTCTGGCTCTTAAGCTTTTACACTATCTCCATAACCTTGCGAAGTACTTTCCTGAAAACAATTGACTGAACTTAAATCAGTTTATTATAATCTCTTGCTCCGTGCCTTCCTTGGCCTTTTACCAGCGGGTGGCCTCTCTCTTAGGAGGGTAAGTGATAAAAATAGTCTTTTGTGATCCGTCCCTCATTTAGAATCTAAAATGATTCCTATATTTCCTTTAGCCAGGCCCTTGCCTCGACTGGGTCAGCTTGTTCCTTGGAACTCTAAGAGCTTAGCGACTTAAAGGTCCTGAAAAAATTTCCCACCGCACTGTCTCCTCAGGGTGGTGGTTGGGGATAATAGTCTAAGTTCTTTTTAGACAGGTCCATGAATTGCCGTATAGGAGTACCGTCTCGGGTCTCCTTTCCTTACTCGACTTTCTATTTCCTTAGTATGAAATGTTTCATCCTACTCCCCATAATTGGGGTCATCTTTTAATTTAAAATCCTCATTTTCCACTCCATTATGTCATGGGTTCCTTCTATCTTGATGGCGACCTCCCTGACTATCACGTTCAGGGTTTGCTCTAAATCTTATTCCTCAAACTAGCTTTCGTCTAAGATCTCATCCTTACGCTCTTGAACTTTCGGAACCCAAATTCTATAGGAATGCCTCATTATTCCCTTATCATCACTCTCGGTATTAATCTCATACCTATTTGTTGGCTCTCTGCCTTCATTCATCACTTTTACTGGCACAATATGTTCTTTTCCAATACTTCGGGCTGTATTGCTATCTCAAACAGCTTTTCGGTACCGGCTCCGGTTACCTTCACTACTATTTCCATTTTCTCAAAATCTCTTATAAACTCTCCAAAAGACATTATCATCTTGAGTCTCTCCTTTTTACTAAGGGCATCAGCCACCATATTGGCTTACCCCGAATGATAAAGAATCTGCCAATCATAATTCTTGATTAGCTCTAACCGCCTCCTCTGGCGTATGTTGAGCTCTTTCTACGTAAGAATGTACTAGAGCACTTATGGCTTAGGTAATTCTCGCACTTCTCTCCATACAAGTAGTGCCTCCAATCTTTAGGGTAAAACTATTGCCACGAGCCTAAGCTCATGGGCGGGGATATCGAATTTTAAATTCCCTTAATTATCTTGACGCAGACGCGATTATCTTGCTGTGCTATATAAGAAGCACCCTAATTCCTTGTGCGAAGTGTCACTACATTTCACAAAATCTCATTTTCCATCCGGCAACGCCAACATAGGGAACGTCACCAACCTTTGCTTCGGTTCTTAAAAGTTGTTCTCGCATTTCTCTGTCCATTCGAACTTCTCAGTCTTACGAGTAAGCCGCGTTAAAGGGGCTACTATCTTTACAAACTTGAACGAACCTCTGGTAGTTACCGGCCAATCCTACCTCTGGTAGTCGACCCAACCAGGGTCATCAATTCATCAGTGGTCCTTTATCCAATCTCGTCAGGATCCTCCATGGGATCCTCCTCAGCAACTATCCCTTCTAGGACAACATCCTCAACCGCTACATCCTCAATATCAACATCATCCGGTCCTGCGTTAGGACGCTCTATTGGATCCATAATCTGATCTCCAATTAGTAATAAAACATCATCGCGTTGATGTTCCTCAACTTCAGGGTTCGGAGTCCCGCTACCATATACGATAACGAACTACGCTTCTATCGCTACATTTATAAGGGTTCCCATAAGGGTTTTAACTGTCAGTACTACGTTAGGTAGTCCGACTATGAACTTGGCAAGAGTTCTTATTATCTTAGTGAACTTATTATCTTAACGTCCCATCATCTCTGAGGTTTATAACGCTTAGCTCTGATACCATTTCTGTAACACCCCCAGATCCGGGGTCGGGGATCCGGGTCGTCACGGTCTTTCTTTCCACAATATCACTTCACTTAATTAATAAATAACCTTATGCTGTGACCCCACACTAACACACACCACAACCCGTTATAGTCTCAGAGATGAAATTTAAATAAGTATAAGTCTTTGGATCCACAATTTAAAAGTTATTACAACCCAAAACGATTACTTGATAAATTTACAGTTAATTGCCATTATCTGCCACAAGTTATAATTATACATAATTGATTCTCAAAAGCAGATGGTCTAATCTACAATAGATCTACCTCTGCAGCTATAGCAGCTACGACATCAACGGGAAGACGCGGAACGCTTCCCACGCGCTTGCGCTGGGTCTGCTGAAGTCTGGCCATCTCTCCTAACTGTTGTTGTGTGATGAAGAAATAAAGCAAGAGTGAGCCTTACAGCTCGCAAGATAATATGTAGTGATAACAATAACACAAGTATCTAAATGGATACTTACTAAAATCTTTATCGTGTGTAAGATAATTACTTACTAGATATAAGTAAAAACAAGGAATGAAGTTACCAATACTTCCCCACACTTATATCATTTATAAATCTACTTGAACTATCACCGTTCAAAGTATAATAAAATTCACGAGGTCATCCCATAGATGAGACCACAAATAAACTTGAAAATATTTGATCTTTGAAATATTTTGAAAAGAAATGAAGTTACGAGATACTTCATTCAATGGATACACCAATAAAAATGTTTGACCCTGTCAATGCTTCAGCAACCACCCATTAGTAGCCTTTCGATCGAAATGCTACGGGTAGTGTTGCAGAATTATCCAAATGGATGATGAACTCATTACGGGAGTTTACCGCGCCAGGAAGACCACTTACGATGATCAGTCGTAGTAGTACAACCCCACCATTTTCTACATGTAGAGGAGAACCTGTCGGATTTACTTGTCAACCGAACACTGAACTCCTAAGGAATGGACCGCCTTAGCGGAACTTCCAGGCCATTTGGGCCAATATAATAAGGCTGGGCCGGCGCTACTCGACCACTTACGCCACTCCTAGTTCAGATGAAATCCATGACTCTGAAACGTAAAGCTCGTTTCCCCCTTTCCCCAAGTAGAAACTTGTTGATACGGCTCCACCAAGAAGTCGTATCTAGTTGGAAAGGAAAACTCACCGATATTTCCCAGGCGATGCCTGTTAATGGATTAACTTGTTCCAAGAATTTTACTTCCCGAATATTGGGTAAGTAATCAAAAACTCTTTTACCAAGACAGCAACCTTGTTGCGAATATAAAACACACCACCGAGCCGGATCCCCCATGTTTTGAGCGAGTATTTAAATCCCCTTTTTAAAAGGAAGATCTTAAATATAAAAATAGTTTTGGGATCCGCTCTAACTTTTGAAAATCATTTTAAAGACTCGAAAACACTTTAAAGAGTGTTTGGAGTAAAACTGATTTAATAAAGTAAATCAGTCCCCAGAATATTTAGAAAATGTCTGAATATTATTATTTAAATAATATTCCCATAAAAATAATCTTTATAAAATAATTGAAGTAGAAGTATTAAAACTTATACTTGAAATGAATAGCAAATAATCAAAGATATACTTATACGAAAGTAATATCTTTATTTGAATAATCAAAAATAAGTTTGATTATCGACACCTTATTCTTTAATAAAATAAAGAATATATCTCAGCAAATAATCGGAGTCATAGATCCTCAAATGAATATTCAAATAATATTCAATAAATAAAATACGCTGAGTCATAATACCTCGAATGAATATTATAAATAATATTCATTAAATAAAATAAAGGAGTCATACATCCTCAAATGAATATTCAAATAATATTCAATAAATAATGTAAAGGAGTCATACGCCTTCGAATAATATTCGGAATAATATTCAAATAATAAAATAAAAGGAGTCATAAGTCCTCGAATGAATATTCGTAATAATATTCATTAAATAAAATAAAGTTATCGAATAAACCTTATTCGGTTTATAGTTTGGAAAACTATAACCATATATATATATAAATATATATATATATATATATATCCATATCCATATAAAATCTACTCGGGATCCTCGACTCCCGGTTTTAGAAAATATTTACACCCTTGGGTCCCTATACTAAGGGTATATGCAAGATACAACTATCCTCTAGCATAGGTATTATCAAATAAACCAACAGATATATATCTCAAGAATATAAAACAGGCATGCATATATACCATATCACATGCTACAATATATCGCAACATTTGCTAAATAACAATCATGCAATATCACAAGATAATGCATATACATACATTTACATCACAACAACAGTGTATCGGATAGAATACTTGCCTGAGCGACTTGGGGTGAGAAAGGCTCGGGACGAGTCTGGCAACCTATAAACAACAAGTAAGTTGGAATTAAACCAAAATCACTTGTAAGTCTATGCTTTAACTAACTTAGACTCTAATGCTAGTTTTACGCTCACCGATTCGCTTAAGTCACTCGGGTACCCTCGGCTCCACCATTTTTAATAACTTGACCTTTACGAGTTTTAACGCGATTCCTTCGCGAATGACTTACCAACTGCCTAACACACTTACCATAAATGTTTCATACATTAATTAACCCTTTTTGGTCTTTAACCTACATTCCAAAATAAGGCGAGGGAAAAAGTTTCGTTCGCGAAACGCCGTTACTTGAAACGGTCGTTTCTCCTAAACCGTAAATCGGAATCGAACGAACTACATATCAAAACGAAGCTCGTAACATGAGCTATCTAAACATGGCAGTGGTCACAATCTAGCAGGGGGTTCTCGGGTCCTAATGCTATGCACAAAAACAGTCCAAAGAAAATCGGACGTTACGACGGCTATGTTTACGCGATTTCCAATATTTTAAACCATTCAAACCCATTCCAAATCAACCCCAAATCCAACCTCAATCCATCATACAACAAACATCCATCCTTATCACATCATAACAATCCCAACAAATCCACATTAACCATTTATACTATTCTTTATCATGAATTTAAACTACACTTAAGTTCATTAATCAACAACCAAGATTTACAACTTCAAAAACAACCCAAAACCCATTAATCTCTACATACACAATCATCAAGCCTCTCATGAACTCTAATACTCATTTTATGCTCTTAACTTTCAATAACAAAGCTTGGTTAAGAGATTATACCTTCCTTGGAGAGTGGAGAATCAAGGGGATGGCTTGGAATCATCTTTAAAGCCCTTATCCAAGCTTAATCTAAACAAAACTTCAAGAACACAAATTTTAGTTCTTGAAAACACTATTCACCATCTTCTTTGATGATTTATAGAAAAAGATTGGCTTGGATTTAAAAGCTTAAACTTATAGGAAGTATGTAACTTAACTAGGAGAAGCTAGGATAATTACCTTGCTAAATAATAAGTGGAGGAGCTTGAACTTCCATTTTTTAAGAAGAGAACCCGAGAGCTTCATGAAGAAGAAGAAGAATTTTGTGTTTTGCCTTGTCTTGATTTTTGGTTGGTTGATTTGGTTTTGTTTTTGATTTAGTGAATTACCTTCTTGCCCTTGGATTTGTGTGGTTACAAAGCCACCACACCTCCTCCTTCCCATGTCATGCTTATCTCATCCACATGATGTCATCCTTCCTTCCTTGTCTTCTTTCTATTGGTTGGATGACATCATTCCCATTAATCCCTTTGATTAACTTCCTAATCGTTTGCCTAATGACCGCTGATCTGCTATACGGTTCGCTTAACTTTCGTTCTCGTTTTATCGTTTGGAGGATCATACCCGGGATCTTATTACTTAGGTTCCCTTAACCTTTCTCAATATATTATATTCCTTCTATGATCCTCTTTTATAATCCTTTAATTTAAATCCTTTTTATCCTGTTACCTTATACTCAATTCTCTCCGTATATTGTGGATTTCCGGGAAAAACCAAAGTGTTCGGAATTGGATTCTGACGATCTTTACATACACTTATATACTTCATAGAGTACTAATAATATCCCATAAGATCAATAACAGAACCCCTACATAGCGTGGCATGAAAAGTTTTCTCGTTCAGCAAAAACACTATTCATAAGGGTTTCAAAAATTTCCAAAATTGGGGTTATTACAAACCGCCTATTAGTAAAGAAATGTAACAAGGGTGGGATCCCTACTGATTTCCTTTTTTAAGGAGGCTAAAGTGGAAGCCTTTTCCCTAACCATTCTTTTGACAGATACAATCAAACTATCAACATGGCAACTACCACCATTATGATGAATCCTGTTGTTTCTTTCTCTCCATATCAAATATAAAACTACTCCCACGTATAACCAAGCAAACTGAGATGTTAACATCACATACATCCAATTTGACATCCTTTTACCACCTATTAATGCCACTTTCATACAAGTTAATTTTGTTCCACATTTTGGCTCTAATCAGCCATGTAAGTCACTTTTCACCATATTAGAGTACCTTTACACCCTATAAGAGTCACTTGCCCCATATATTGATACAATTAACATATTAACATCACGTAAATGCAATTAGACATCCTTTAAACACCTCTTGGTGCCCCTTTCCTACAAGTCAATTTTGGGCCACATTTTGGCTCTAATCAATCATGTAAGTGACTTCTCACCATATTAGAGTCACTTTGCACCTTATAAGAGTCACTAGCCATCATATATTGGTACAATTAACATGTTAACATCATGTACATGCAATTAGAAATCCTTTCCCACCTCTTAGTGCCATATTCATACAAGTCAAGTTTGGGCCACATTTTGGTTCTAATTAACCATGTTAGTCACTTTTCACCATATTAGAGTCACTTTGCACCCTATAAGAGTCACTTGCCACCAAATATTGATATAATTAACATGTTAACATCATGTACATGCAATTAGACGTCCTTTAACCACCTCTTGGTACCCCTTTCGTACAAGTCAATTTCGGGCCACATTTTGGCTCTAATCAATTATGTAAGTGACTTCTCACCATATTAGAGTCACTTTGCACCTTATAAGAGTCACTTGCCATCATATATAGGTACCATTAACATGTTAACATCATGTAAATGCAATTAGAAATCCTTTTACCACCTCTTAGTCCCATATTCATACAAGTCAATTTTGGTCCACATTTTGGTTCTAATTAACCATGTTAGTCACTTCTCACCATAATAGAGTCACTTTGCAGCCTATAAGAGTCACTTTCCACCATATATGCAACAATTGACATGTTAACATCATATACATCCAATTTGACATCCATTTACCACCTATTAATGCCACTTTCATACAAGTTAATTTTGTTCCATATTTTCGCTCTAATCAACCATGTAAGTCACTGTTTACCATATTAGAGTACCTTTACACTCTTGCCCCATATATTGATACAATTAACATGTTAACATCACGTAAATGCAATTAGACATCCTTTAACCACCTCTTGGTACCCCTTTCCTACAAGTCAATTTTGGGCCACATTTTGGCTCTAATCAATCATGTAAGTGACTTCTCACCATATTGGAGTCACTTTACACCTTATAAGAGTCACTTGCCATCATATATTGGTACAATTAACATGTTAATATCATGTACATGCAATTAGAAATCCTTTCCCACCTCTTAGTGCCATATTCATACAAGTCAAGTTTGGTCCACATTTTGGTTCTAATTAACCATGTTAGTCACTTTTCACCATATTAGAGTCACTTTGCACCCTATAAGAGTCACTTTCCACCACATATGCAACAATTGATATGTTAACATCATATACATCCAATTTGACATCCTTTTACCAACTATTAATGCCACTTTCATACAAGTTAATTTTGTTGCACATTTTGGCTCTAATCAACCATGTAAGTCACTGTTCACCATATTAGAGTACCTTTACACCCTATAAGAATCACTTGCCGCATATATTGATACAATTAACATGTTAACATCACGTAAATGCAATTAGACATCCTTTAACCACCTCTTGGTACCCCTTTCCTACAAGTCAATTTTGGGCCACATTTTGGCTCTAATCAATCATGTAAGTGACTTCTCACACCATATTAGAGTCACTTTGCACCTTATAAAAGTCACTTGCCATCATATATTGGTACAATTAACATGTTAACATCATGTACATGCAATTAGAAATCCTTTTACCACCTCTTAGTGTCATATTCATACAAGTCAATTTTGGTCCACATTTTGGTTCTAATTAACCCATGTTAGTCACTTCTCACCATATTAGAGTCACTTTGCACCCTATAAGAGTCACTTTCCACCATATATGCAACAATTGACATGTTAACATCATATACATCCAATTTGACATCCTTTTACCACCTATTAATGCCACTTTCATACAAGTTAATTTTGTTCCACATTTTGGCTCTAATCAACCATGTAAGTCACTGTTCACCATATTAGAGTACCTTTACACCCTATAAGAGTCACTTGCCCCATATATTGATACAATTAACATATTAACATCACGTAATGCAATTAGACATCCTTTAACGACCTCTTGCCACCCTTTTCCTACAAGTCAATTTTGGGCCACATTTTGGCTCTAATCAATCATGTAAGTGACTTCTCACCATATTAGAGTCACTTTGCACCTTATAAGAATCACTTGCCATCATATATTGGTACAATTTACATGTTAACATCATGTACATGCAATTAGAAATCCTTTTACCACCTCTTAGTCCCATATTCATACAATTCAATATTGGTCCACATTTTGGTTCTAATTAACCATGTTAGTCACTTCTCACCATATTAGAGTCACTTTGCACCCTACAAAGAGTCACTTTCCACCATATATGCAACAATTGACATGTTAACATCATATACATCCAATTTGATATCCTTTTACCACCTATTAATGCCACTTTCATACAAGTTAATTTTGTTGCACATTTTGGCTCTAATCAACCATGTAAGTCACTGTTCACCATATTAGAGTACGTTTAGACCCTATAAGAGTCACTTACCCTATATACTGATACAATTAACATGTTAACATCACGTAAATGCAATTAGACCTCCTTTAACCACCTCTTGGTACCCCTTTCCTACAAGTCAATTTTGGGCCACATTTTGTCTCTAATCAATCATGTAAGTGACTTCTCACCATATTAGAGTCACTTTGCACCTTATAAGAGTCACTTGCCATCATATATTGGTACAATTAACATGTTAACATCATGTATATGCAATTAGAAATCCTTTTACCACTTCTTAGGGCCATATTCATACAAGTCAATTTTGGTCCATATTTTGGTTCTAATTAACCATGTTAGTCACTTCTCACCATATTAGAGTCACTTTGCACCCTATAAGAGTCACTTTCCACCTTATATGCAACAATTGACATGTTAACATCACATACATCCAATTTGACATCCTTTTACCACCTATTAATGCCACTTTCATACAAGTTAATATTGTTGCACATTTTGGCTCTAATCAACCATGTAAGTCACTGTTCATCATATTAGAGTACCTTTACACCCTATAAGAGTCACTTGCCGCATATATTGATACAATTAACATGTTAACATCACGTAAATGCAATTAGACATCCTTTAACCACCTCTTGGTACCCCTTACCTACAAGTCAGTTTTGGGCCACATTTTGGCTCTAATCAATCATGTAAGTGACTTCTCACCATATTAGAGTCACTTTGCACCTTATAAGAGTCACTTGCCATCATATATTGGTACAATTAACAAGTTAACATCATGTACATGCAATTAGATATCCTTTTACCACCTCTTAGTGCCATATTCATACAAGTCAATTTTGGTCCACATTTTGGTTCTAATTAACCATGTTAGTCACTTCTCACCATATTAGAGTCACTTTGCACCCTATAAGAGTCACTTTCCACCATATATGCAACAGTTGACATGTTAACATCATATACATCCAATTTGACATCCTTTTACCACCTATTAATGCCACTTTCATACAAGTTAATTTTGTTCCACATTTTGGCTCTAATCAACCATGTAAGTCACTGTTCACCATATTAGAGTACCTTTACACCCTATAAGAGTCACTTGCCCCATATATTGATACAATTAACATATTAACATCACGTAATGCAATTAGACATCCTTTAACGACCTCTTGGCACCCTTTTCCTACAAGTTAATTTTGGGCCACATTTTGGCTCTAATCAATCATGTAAGTGACTTCTCACCATATTAGAGTCACTTTGCACCTTATAAGAATCACTTGCCATCATATATTGGTACAATTTACATGTTAACATCATGTACATGCAATTAGAAATCCTTTTACCACCTCTTAGTCCCATATTCATACAATTCAATATTGGTCCACATTTTGGTTCTAATTAACCATGTTAGTCACTTCTCATCATATTAGAGTCACTTTGCACCCTACAAAGAGTCACTTTCCACCATATATGCAACAATTGACATGTTAACATCATATACATCCAATTTGATATCCTTTTACCACCTATTAATGCCACTTTCATACAAGTTAATTTTGTTGCACATTTTGGCTCTAATCAACCATGTAAGTCACTGTTCACCATATTAGAGTACGTTTAGACCCTATAAGAGTCACATACCCTATATATTGATACAATTAACATGTTAACATCACGTAAATGCAATTAGACCTCCTTTAACCACCTCTTGGTACCCCTTTCCTACAAGTCAATTTTGGGCCACATTTTGGCTCTAATCAATCATGTAAGTGACTTCTCACCATATTAGAGTCACTTTGCACCTTATAAGAGTCACTTGCCATCATATATTGGTACAATTAACATGTTAACATCATGTATATGCAATTAGAAATCCTTTTACCACCTCTTAGGGCCATATTCATACAAGTCAATTTTGGTCCATATTTTGGTTCTAATTAACCATGTTAGTCACTTCTCACCATATTAGAGTCACTTTGCACCCTATAAGAGTCACTTTCCACCTTATATGCAACAATTGACATGTTAACATCATATACATCCAATTTGACATCCTTTTACCACCTATTAATGCCACTTTTATACAAGTTAATATTGTTGCACATTTTGGCTCTAATCAACCATGTAAGTCACTGTTCATCATATTAGAGTACCTTTACACCCTATAAGAGTCACTTGCCGCATATATTGATACAATTAACATGTTAACATCACGTAAATGCAATTAGACATCCTTTAACCACCTCTTGGTACCCCTTACCTACAAGTCAGTTTTGGGCCACATTTTGGCTCTAATCAATCATGTAAGTGACTTCTCACCATATTAGAGTCACTTTGCACCTTATAAGAGTCACTTGCCATCATATATTGGTACAATTAACATGTTAACATCATGTACATGCAATTAGATATCCTTTTACCACCTCTTAGTCCCATATTCATACAAGTCAATTTTGGTCCACATTTTGGTTCTAATTAACCATGTTAGTCACTTCTCACCATATTAGAGTCACTTTGCACCCTATAAGAGTCACTTTCCACCATATATGCAACAATTGACATGTTAACATCATATACATCCAATTTGATATCCTTTTACCACCTATTAATGCCACTTTCATACAAGTTAATTTTGTTGCACATTTTGGCTCTAATCAACCATGTAAGTCACTGTTCACCATATTAGAGTACCTTTACACCCAATAAGAGTCACTTGCCCCATATATTGATACAATTAACATGTTAACATCACGTAAATGCAATTAGACATCCTTTAACCACCTCTTGGTACCCCTTTCCTACAAGTCAATTTTGGGCCACATTTTGGCTCTAATCAATCATGTAAGTGACTTCTCACCATATTAGAGTCACTTTGCACCTTATAAGAATCACTTGCCATCATATATTGGTACAATTTACATGTTAACATCATGTACATGCAATTAGAAATCCTTTTACCACCTCTTAGTCCCATATTCATACAAGTCAATTTTGGTCCACATTTTGGTTCTAATTAACCATGTTAGTCACTTCTCACCATATTAGAGTCACTTTGCACCCTAAAAGAGTCACTTTCCACCATATATGCAACAATTGACATGTTAACATCACATACATCCAATTTGACATCCTTTTACCACCTATTAATGCCACTTTCATACAAGTTAATTTTGTTCCACATTTTGGCTCTAATCAGCCATGTAAGTCACTGTTCACCATATTAGAGTACCTTTACACCCTATAAGAGTCACTTGCCCCATGTATTGATACAATTAACATGTTAACATCACGTAAATGCAATTAGACATCGTTTAACCACCTCTTGGTACCCCTTTCCTACAAGTCAATTTTGGGCCACATTTTGGCTCTAATCAATCATGTAAGTGACTTCTCACCATATTAGAGTCACTTTGCACCTTATAAGAGTCACTTGCCATCATATATTGGTACAATTAACATGTTAACATCATGTATATGCAATTAGAAATCCTTTTACCACCTCTTAGTGCCATATTCATACAAGTCAATTTTGGTCCATATTTTGGTTCTAATTAACCATGTTAGTCACTTCTCACCATATTAGAGTCACTTTGCACCCTAAAAGAGTCACTTTCCACCATATATGCAACAATTGACATGTTAACATCACATACATCCAATTTGACATCCTTTTACCACCTATTAATGCCACTTTCATACAAGTTAATTTTGTTCCACATTTTGGCTCTAATCAGCCATGTAAGTCACTGTTCACCATATTAGAGTACCTTTACACCCTATAAGAGTCACTTGCCCCATATATTGATACAATTAACATATTAACATCACGTAATGCAATTAGACATCCTTTAACCACCTCTTGGTACCCTTTTCCTACAAGTCAATTTTGGGCCACATTTTGGCTCTAATCAATCATGTAAGTGACTTCTCACCATATTAGAGTCACTTTGCACCTTATAAGAATCACTTGCCATCATATATTGGTACAATTTACATGTTAACATCATGTACATGCAATTAGAAATCCTTTTACCACCTCTTAGTCCCATATTCATACAAGTCAATTTTGGTCCACATTTTGGTTCTAATTAACCATGTTAGTCACTTCTCACCATATTAGAGTCACTTTGCACCCTATAAGAGTCACTTTCCACCATATATGCAACAATTGACATGTTAACATCATATACATCCAATTTGATATCCTTTTACCACCTATTAATGCCACTTTCATACAAGTTAATTTTGTTGCACATTTTGGCTCTAATCAACCATGTAAGTCACTGTTCACCATATTAGAGTACCTTTACACCCAATAAGAGTCACTTGCCCCATATATTGATACAATTAACATGTTAACATCACGTAAATGCAATTAGACATCCTTTAACCACCTCTTGGTACCCCTTTCCTACAAGTCAATTTTGGGCCACATTTTGGCTCTAATCAATCATGTAAGTGACTTCTCACCATATTAGAGTCACTTTGCTCCTTATAAGAGTCACTTGCCATCATATATTGGTACAATTAACATGTTAACATCATGTATATGCAATTAGAAATCCTTTTACCACCTCTTAGTGCCAAATTCATACAAGTCAATTTTGGTCCATATTTTGGTTCTAATTAACCATGTTAGTCACTTCTCACCATATTAGAGTCACTTTGCACCCTAAAAGAGTCACTTTCCACCATATATGCAACCATTGACATGTTAACATCACATACATCCAATTTGACATCCTATTACCACCTATTAATGCCACTTTCATACAAGTTAATTTTGTTCCACATTTTGGCTCTAATCAGCCATGTAAGTCACGGTTCACCATATTAGAGTACCTTTACACCCTATAAGAGTCACTTGCCCCATATATTGATACAATTAACATATTAACATCACGTAATGCAATTAGACATCCTTTAACCACCTCTTGGTACCCTTTTCCTACAAGTCAATTTTGGGCCACATTTTGGCTCTAATCAATCATGTAAGTGACTTCTCACCATATTAGAGTCACTTTGCACCTTATAAGAATCACTTGCCATCATATATTGGTACAATTTACATGTTAACATCATGTACATGCAATTAGAAATCCTTTTACCACCTCTTAGTCCCATATTCATACAAGTCAATTTTGGTCCACATTTTGGTTCTAATTAACCATGTTAGTCACTTTTCACCATATTAGAGTCACTTTGCACCCTAAAAGAGTCACTTTCCACCATATATGCAACAATTGACATGTTAACATCACATACATCCAATTTGACATCCTTTTACCACCTATTAATGCCACTTTCATACAAGTTAATTTTGTTCCACATTTTGGCTCTAATCAGCCATGTAAGTCACTGTTCACCATATTAGAGTACCTTTACACCCTATAAGAGTCACTTGCCCCATATATTGATACAATTAACATGGTAACATCACGTAAATGCAATTAGACATCGTTTAACCACCTCTTGGTACCCCTTTCCTACAAGTCAATTTTGGGCCACATTTTGGCTCTAATCAATCATGTAAGTGACTTCTCACCATATTAGAGTCACTTTGCACCTTATAAGAGTCACTTGCCATCATATATTGGTACAATTAACATGTTAACATCATGTATATGCAATTAGAAATCCTTTTACCACCTCTTAGTGCCATATTCATACAAGTCAATTTTGGTCCATATTTTGGTTCTAATTAACCATGTTAGTCACTTCTCACCATATTAGAGTCACTTTGCACCCTAAAAGAGTCACTTTCCACCATATATGCAACAATTGACATGTTAACATCACATACATCCAATTTGACATCCTTTTACCACCTATTAATGCCACTTTCATACAAGTTAATTTTGTTCCACATTTTGGCTCTAATCAGCCATGTAAGTCACTGTTCACCATATTAGAGTACCTTTACACCCTATAAGAGTCACTTGCCCCATATATTGATACAATTAACATATTAACATCACGTAATGCAATTAGACATCCTTTAACCACCTCTTGGTACCCTTTTCCTACAAGTCAATTTTGGGCCATATTTTGGCTCTAATCAATCATGTAAGTGACTTCTCACCATATTAGAGTCACTTTGCACCTTATAAGAATCACTTGCCATCATATATTGGTACAATTTACATGTTAACATCATGTACATGCAATTAGAAATCCTTTTACCACCTCTTAGTCCCATATTCCTACAAGTCAATTTTGGTCCACATTTTGGTTCTAATTAACCATGTTAGTCACTTCTCACCATATTAGAGTCACTTTGCACCCTAAAAGAGTCACTTTCCACCATATATGCAACCATTGACATGTTAACATCACATACATCCAATTTGACATCCTATTACCACCTATTAATGCCACTTTCATACAAGTTAATTTTGTTCCACATTTTGGCTCTAATCAGCCATGTAAGTCACGGTTCACCATATTAGAGTACCTTTACACCCTATAAGAGTCACTTGCCCCATATATTGATACAATTAACATATTAACATCACGTAATGCAATTAGACATCCTTTAACCACCTCTTGGTACCCTTTTCCTACAAGTCAATTTTGGGCCACATTTTGGCTCTAATCAATCATGTAAGTGACTTCTCACCATATTAGAGTCACTTTGCACCTTATAAGAATCACTTGCCATCATATATTGGTACAATTTACATGTTAACATCATGTACATGCAATTAGAAATCCTTTTACCACCTCTTAGTCCCATATTCATACAAGTCAATTTTGGTCCACATTTTGGTTCTAATTAACCATGTTAGTCACTTCTCACCATATTAGAGTCACTTTGCACCCTAAAAGAGTCACTTTCCACCATATATGCAACAATTGACATGTTAACATCACATACATCCAATTTGACATCCTTTTACCACCTATTAATGCCACTTTCATACAAGTTAATTTTGTTCCACATTTTGGCTCTAATCAGCCATGTAAGTCACTGTTCACCATATTAGAGTACCTTTACACCCTATAAGAGTCACTTGCCCCATATATTGATACAATTAACATGGTAACATCACGTAAATGCAATTAGACATCGTTTAACCACCTCTTGGTACCCCTTTCCTACAAGTCAATTTTGGGCCACATTTTGGCTCTAATCAATCATGTAAGTGACTTCTCACCATATTAGAGTCACTTTGCACCTTATAAGAGTCACTTGCCATCATATATTGGTACAATTAACATGTTAACATCATGTATATGCAATTAGAAATCCTTTTACCACCTCTTAGTGCCATATTCATACAAGTCAATTTTGGTCCATATTTTGGTTCTAATTAACCATGTTAGTCACTTCTCACCATATTAGAGTCACTTTGCACCCTAAAAGAGTCACTTTCCACCATATATGCAACAATTGACATGTTAACATCACATACATCCAATTTGACATCCTTTTACCACCTATTAATGCCACTTTCATACAAGTTAATTTTGTTCCACATTTTGGCTCTAATCAGCCATGTAAGTCACTGTTCACCATATTAGAGTACCTTTACACCCTATAAGAGTCACTTGCCCCATATATTGATACAATTAACATATTAACATCACGTAATGCAATTAGACATCCTTTAACCACCTCTTGGTACCCTTTTCCTACAAGTCAATTTTGGGCCACATTTTGGCTCTAATCAATCATGTAAGTGACTTCTCACCATATTAGAGTCACTTTGCACCTTATAAGAATCACTTGCCATCATATATTGGTACAATTTACATGTTAACATCATGTACATGCAATTAGAAATCCTTTTACCACCTCTTAGTCCCATATTCCTACAAGTCAATTTTGGTCCACATTTTGGTTCTAATTAACCATGTTAGTCACTTCTCACCATATTAGAGTCACTTTGCACCCTATAAGAGTCACTTTCCACCATATATGCAACAATTGA
The DNA here is from genome assembly GCF_009905375.1 of Apium graveolens. Classification (NCBI taxonomy): domain Eukaryota; kingdom Viridiplantae; phylum Streptophyta; class Magnoliopsida; order Apiales; family Apiaceae; genus Apium; species Apium graveolens. The sequence goes on from NW_027421724.1 coordinate 56,783, forward strand.
CATGTTAACATCATATACATCCAATTTGACATCCTTTTACCACCTATTAATGCCACTTTCATACAAGTTAATTTTGTTGCACATTTTGGCTCTAATCAACCATGTAAGTCACTGTTCACCATATTAGAGTACCTTTACACCCAATAAGAGTCACTTGCCCCATATATTGATACAATTAACATGTTAACATCACGTAAATGCAATTAGACATCCTTTAACCACCTCTTGGTACCCCTTTCCTACAAGTCAATTTTGGGCCACATTTTGGCTCTAATCAATCATGTAAGTGACTTCTCACCATATTAGAGTCACTTTGCTCCTTATAAGAGTCACTTGCCATCATATATTGGTACAATTAACATGTTAACATCATGTATATGCAATTAGAAATCCTTTTACCACCTCTTAGTGCCAAATTCATACAAGTCAATTTTGGTCCATATTTTGGTTCTAATTAACCATGTTAGTCACTTCTCACCATATTAGAGTCACTTTTGTAACGCCCCCAAATCCGGGGTCAGGGGATTTGGTCGTCACGATGAAACCTCAATCCAAAATAACCTGTTAAATCAAATAATAAATGCCAGCAGAAGATATTTATCATTTATGACCCCAACTAATCCAAGATCTTTTAAGGTTACAGTTCTAGAAACAAGATATCCAAATTCCAGAAATAAATTTTTTTTCACTTTCTTTTAAAACTCTTTTAATAATTCTCAACCTTAAAACTTAACCCGCTAGTATAACTTCGAAATGAAGTATACTAGGACTAAATAAAATACACAACTATAATATAATATAATATAAACAACTTTACATAATAAAACTTACACTAGCCCGCAAACCCTGGATCAACCACCTTCCAAAAGCTTCTTCTTTGCTTCCTCGAATTACACAGCTAAACAGCGCAAGCTAATCCTCACTGGAGGTTAAATTTAAAAACAGGCAAGTATGAGCGGAAGAAATGCTCAGCAAGATCATTATAGTAAATATAGGGTCATTTGATATAAAACCGACATCTGCATTAGAGCAGAACATTTTTAAAAATCATAGTTGCTGAATCATAAAATTTTAGTTGAGGAACCCCAGAATTGATTCCTTAATTGTATTCAAAACCATTTTGATATTCTTGAGCGACATGCTTCAGCAATACTTTGAATCTTGACGAGAATAAAACTCGTAAAAATAGTGTTTACGGAAATATCGTAAACCACAATAACATGAAACAATGATCATCGAATGAATCATAAACTTTACCCAAAACTCAACTCTTGATATTAATACTTATTTTGTTGTCATATCAAATTAGATATCAATACGAACTTTGATGCTCACAACACCCATACTGAAGTCAACATCAATCATCTATACTAATACCACCTTTGATATTTAACAACAACGTAAGTATCCGCAAAATTAGAAACTGAATCAAAGCCACAGTTCACTTTTAATCCAAAACAGAATCAGTCAATAAATCATTTATTCTATGAATATCAAAAATGATATGACAATTTAGATTAGGATCATTCTCCGACGGACGTACTATCACATGCTGATCAGCCCGTGTGATAGCACAAGGTCATGATTCGTAGAAACGTGACCCCAAAAATATGAGTACTCAAACAAAAGGCAATATACCTGCCTGTGGCAAAAATTGTGTCATAATATTCTATATGGCACTTAGAAATAGCCCTCCGCTGGACCGTCCGTCCCGGTCACTTACGCAATTATGATCCAATCTTAAAACCTTTTATTGAAATGGGGTCATAATAATTGACACCTGAAATAATTTTATTCCCCCAATTTTTGGGTAGGAATATTCGCAACCAAATCACTTTTCTCAAAATCCAAAACATTTATAAATCCAGAAATTGGATAAGTAAAATCAGTTGACTATTCTGAATATAGAATAGCAGATGAGTATTTGCATAAATAGAATTATTTAATTCAGCGATATGTAAAACATTTATCTATCTCTAACTGAATAGGGAAAACAATACTTGCATGATAAAATTTAAAATAAATATCACTTGAACAATAAGTGATGATAGGGATACTTGCATAATATGATTCGAAATAAACATCACTTGAACGATAAGTGAAGTCAGGGGTACTTGCCTTTGGGATTTAGTAGTTAGTCACACTCGCAAAGACGCATCTATACTGACATTCTGTCTTAAAATATCACCATCCTTCTTTTCAACACTTTACTGATATACTGCTCATGCAATTGCTAGAAGCCAGATATCCAATACCATTCCATTTCATTCTTTATCCAACGTCTTGTCTTGATCAACTCGAGAGATCCACATCTATAATTAAAAGATATAGCTTTAATTGTCTAAATGATAATTACTTGACGAACGGCGCGTCAAAACCCTATCGTCTACCCATACGATAGCCCACATATAAATATAACAGACAAACACAGGACTCTTAATCCACACACACACATAATTCACATAGCACATAAGCACATAACTCATGTATCACTTAATTCATATCACATATGACTCAGTTCGTCAAAAGGGTCGACTCGATATGTTTAAAACTGAAATCAGGTCAAAATATGATTTTTCGATCAATAATCGACTCAGAATAACTTTTAAAACAAACGACCTTTCGAAACAAAAAGGATTTGGGTCTCGAAAGTATTTTTAATGAAAGCGGAATATTTTTCTGAGTCTGTACGCGTTCGTTTCATATTAAACGGACGAACGGTTTATTTATTATGAATTTTTGAACATTTTTCGGAATTAAAACAAGTCTCTGAATCATTTATAACTAAATAATAGTGCTCGAACACTCGAAATAATTTTATAAGAATTATTGAGCCTGTAAAATAATTTAAAATAATATTTTCTTGGAAATTGGACAGCACCTCCTCTATTTCTCGGACTGCCAGTCGATATCATATCGACACAACCAACAACAATCAACACAATAATTTATATTTACGCGTATAAACACTCTAGAAATGAATAACACGGCCACCTGAACCAAAACTCGGACCAAAAGTGACTTCTCCAACAATTTCTAAAAATTATGAAATAAATATATAAACACTAACATGCTATAATATACACAAGTACGAAGGCGGAATTTCGGAATCGTTACCCAAAATAAATTCTGATCACCCCGAAGAGAAAATCTGATGTCCGGAAAATATCTCCAGAAAAATCCGAAATTAATAGCGATAGATATATACACGCTGAGATGCCATGTGGAGTAATCACCACCTCCAAACTCTTTTTCTACGCCCCGAAAATAAATTAAAACGGAAATATAACGGAAATATGCCCCGCAATTTTTCTTCTCAAAACCTTGCAATATATATACCTATGCGTAGGTATCGAAGCGCTGATCGTTTATATATATAATAATTGAAATTTGGATGAACGGTTTGTAAGATATGAATTTTTGAAAATTAAAAATTATAAAATAGGGGAGACAGAACAGAGAAGAGCGTAAAGAGGGAGAAACAGATTGGGGAAGGGGGGTCGCGGTAAACAAATAAAAGGGGGGGTTGGTTTGCCAGGTGGGGTGGGTGGGGGGTGTACACGTTTTCTATATATATATATATATTTTTTTTTATTATTTTTTTTTAACCACTGTACTATTTCCGGTACTTATCAACATACAAGCCTAATTTTGTTCCGAAATTTAAAATTTAACGAGTAGACTTATGGGTACAATTAACCCGAAAATTACCAAATAAATTTTAAAATTCTCGGAATAATTAAAAACTAATACAATAAAATTTTCATAATTTTTAAAGCATTTTTGACTTGCGCGTTATACCCGCATTACACATTTTAACGAACCGAGCTGCACTTGAAACAAATTCAGAAAATCACAAAAATAGTCTTAAAATATTACAAATATCCCGAAGTTTATAAAACATAAATTTAGAAATTTTAAAATAATTTTTGAAACGCAATTTATACCCGCTTTTATCAATTAAATGATTCAACGTGCGGGTAAAATTAATCCTAAAAATTCCCAAAATAATTTTAAAATTCTCAGAATATTCCAAACTTAAATAAATATGAGTTTCATAATTTTTGAAAAATTTTAGAATTAAATACGGATTTTATAAATAAATGAAATCAGAAAATCATACAGGGATAAAAAATTGATGAAATATTGATTTCTAAATTTTATAAAATCCCAAAAATAATTATTGTAATTATAAAGTCATAAAAATATTTTTGAAAGATAATTTAAATATTTATGAAATTAGATTTTCAATAAAATCACTTTTAAAGACAAAAACAAAACGATACGACTCAGTAATTAATAATACAAATAATCCTCAATCACAACTAAGTCCCACACAATTAATATTACATACAACACATAGCAGACATAATATCCATCCAATCCCTAATATTACTAAACGAACTCAATTTACCGATATCAATAAATGATCGGTTTTCAAATAAACTTTTGAAATTAATACATTTAAGGAAATATTTTTAGATATTAACAAGGACCGATATAACACTCAACAATTAGCACATTACCAATTAATAACACAAACTCGTCAAATAGGAATAAAATATCCACCATTTTATTCTTTCTAAATCAGAAAATCACATAAACATATTCAAATATTAATAATAATAATTCTGAAAATACGGGATATCACAATCTACCCTCCTTATAAGGATTCCGTCCTCGGAATCAGCAGAAGAAAGCAATAAGGGATCTTCTAGCCAACTTTCCATTTCCAAATAACCTCAATTTTCCATAATCTCAAATAAATCTTGTATTCTTTGTATAATAAAACTTTTATAGGAACTTTGTTGTGCACCACTGTTCCATTCACACCTCTTGATCAATTCTTCAATAGAATCACTTTTACTGATCGCGAGAAAGAAGAATAGAGAAAAAGATAGAGGGAAGATAAGAAAGAAAGATAGAGAGAAAAATAAAAGAAACAGATCGACTTCGTTGTATGCCACTGATATTATAATCGCATCGCAGTCCACTGTCTTCCTTGATAATTCCATCACATCGCCTTACTTTGACTTGAGATAACTCGGCTTAACTTAATTGACATACCTTCGAATATTTGGAATGATACAATCATGGAATTTCAAAAAGAAAAGTATTTGATACCATAACGGAACCAAAATCTGAATTTGAGAAAAAGTATTGTTGAAATAAAAGAATAACTGAGAGATCAATTTGATCAAACGAACTTGGTATTGCGTGTCCAAATTAAGACACTACTAAAGGTTGTTAACCTTCATGTATTCACAACACACACAAGTGATGGCGTCCCATCCAACTCCTATCACACAGACAGGTATACCTTGTGTCCCCTATAGTTAGGGTTGTTCATCTCAGTCAGAATAAAAGAATATCAAAAGAATCCAAAATCAAATGAATAAAACTGAAAAGATTTCAAAGATGATAATTCTGAAGGAAATGAAATCCACAGAACAAAATTCTGACACCAAGTGAGCAACTGGTGTCACATCACCAAGAAACTATCCACCAAATAAGAAAAGTGGAAGTTAAATTATAATAACTTGACAGAGCTATCAAAACCTGAAAAATAGGCTTCATGACAGCCTCTGGCACATTTGAAGCACAGATATAATTGAAAATGAGTGTTAGGGAATATATCCTCTAACAATCACTTCTTTTGAGAGATGTCAAAAGGAATTATAGAAAGAAAAGGTATTGCCAAAGTCTTAATATTTATCTTCAATTTGAACTCTCCAGTTGACTCGCCATCTGATTCTAGACGCTTCTTCATGTTCCAAGGATATCGATAATCTTCATCGTCATCGAATCGTAGTAGCCTCGGAAGATTCCACAATAGAAGGTTGCGGCTTTCCGGAGTTCCATCCAGCTCAGCACAACCATCTCAAACGAATGCACCTATCTTAACTTATTTGTTGGTACTATACCCAATAGTCCAACAGGAACTCGATATGAGCTCAATCGACCTCACATAGCTATACACACTCCTACACACTCTCGTTTCTAGTTTACTATAACCTCAGCTCTGATACCAACCTGTAACGCCCCCAAATCCGGGGTCAGGGGATTTGGTCGTCACGATGAAACCTCAATCCAAAATAACCTGTTAAATCAAATAATAAATGCCAGCAGAAGATATTTATCATTTATGACCCCAACTAATCCAAGATCTTTTAAGGTTACAGTTCTAGAAACAAGATATCCAAATTCCAGAAATAAATTTTTTTTCACTTTCTTTTAAAACTCTTTTAATAATTCTCAACCTTAAAACTTAACCCGCTAGTATAACTTCGAAATGAAGTATACTAGGACTAAATAAAATACACAACTATAATATAATATAATATAAACAACTTTACATAATAAAACTTACACTAGCCCGCAAACCCTGGATCAACCACCTTCCAAAAGCTTCTTCTTTGCTTCCTCGAATTACACAGCTAAACAGCGCAAGCTAATCCTCACTGGAGGTTAAATTTAAAAACAGGCAAGTATGAACGGAAGAAATGCTCAGCAAGATCATTATAGTAAATATAGGGTCGTTTGATATAAAACCGACATCTGCATTAGAGCAGAACATTTTTAAAAATCATAGTTGCTGAATCATAAAATTTTAGTTGAGGAACCCCAGAATTGATTCCTTAATTGTATTCAAAACCATTTTGATATTCTTGAGCGACATGCTTCAGCAATACTTTGAATCTTGACGAGAATAAAACTCGTAAAAATAGTGTTTACGGAAATATCGTAAACCACAATAACATGAAACAATGATCATCGAATGAATCATAAACTTTACCCAAAACTCAACTCTTGATATTAATACTTATTTTGTTGTCATATCAAATTAGATATCAATACGAACTTTGATGCTCACAACACCCATACTGAAGTCAACATCAATCATCTATACTAATACCACCTTTGATATTTAACAACAACGTAAGTATCCGCAAAATTAGAAACTGAATCAAAGCCACAGTTCACTTTTAATCCAAAACAGAATCAGTCAATAAATCATTTATTCTATGAATATCAAAAATGATATGACAATTTAGATTAGGATCATTCTCCGACGGACGTACTATCACATGCTGATCAGCCCGTGTGATAGCACAAGGTCATGATTCGTAGAAACGTGACCCCAAAAATATGAGTACTCAAACAAAAGGCAATATACCTGCCTGTGGCAAAAATTGTGTCATAATATTCTATATGGCACTTAGAAATAGCCCTCCGCTGGACCGTCCGTCCCGGTCACTTACGCAATTATGATCCAATCTTAAAACCTTTTATTGAAATGGGGTCATAATAATTGACACCTGAAATAATTTTATTCCCCCAATTTTTGGGTAGGAATATTCGCAACCAAATCACTTTTCTCAAAATCCAAAATATTTATAAATCCAGAAATTGGATAAGTAAAATCAGTTGACTATTCTGAATATAGAATAGCAGATGAGTATTTGCATAAATAGAATTATTTAATTCAGCGATATGTAAAACATTTATCTATCTCTAACTGAATAGGGAAAACAATACTTGCATGATAAAATTTAAAATAAATATCACTTGAACAATAAGTGATGATAGGGATACTTGCATAATATGATTCGAAATAAACATCACTTGAACGATAAGTGAAGTCAGGGGTACTTGCCTTTGGGATTTAGTAGTTAGTCACACTCGCAAAGACGCATCTATACTGACATTCTGTCTTAAAATATCACCATCCTTCTTTTCAACACTTTACTGATATACTGCTCATGCAATTGCTAGAAGCCAGATATCCAATACCATTCCATTTCATTCTTTATCCAACGTCTTGTCTTGATCAACTCGAGAGATCCACATCTATAATTAAAAGATATAGCTTTAATTGTCTAAATGATAATTACTTGACGAACGGCGCGTCAAAACCCTATCGTCTACCCATACGATAGCCCACATATAAATATAACAGACAAACACAGGACTCTTAATCCACACACACACATAATTCACATAGCACATAAGCACATAACTCATGTATCACTTAATTCATATCACATATGACTCAGTTCGTCAAAAGGGTCGACTCGATATGTTTAAAACTGAAATCAGGTCAAAATATGATTTTTCGATCAATAATCGACTCAGAATAACTTTTAAAACAAACGACCTTTCGAAACAAAAAGGATTTGGGTCTCGAAAGTATTTTTAATGAAAGCGGAATATTTTTCTGAGTCTGTACGCGTTCGTTTCATATTAAACGGACGAACGGTTTATTTATTATGAATTTTTGAACATTTTTCGGAATTAAAACAAGTCTCTGAATCATTTATAACTAAATAATAGTGCTCGAACACTCGAAATAATTTTATAAGAATTATTGAGCCTGTAAAATAATTTAAAATAATATTTTCTTGGAAATTGGACAGCACCTCCTCTATTTCTCGGACTGCCAGTCGATATCATATCGACACAACCAACAACAATCAACACAATAATTTATATTTACGCGTATAAACACTCCAGAAATGAATAACACGGCCACCTGAACCAAAACTCGGACCAAAAGTGACTTCTCCAACAATTTCTAAAAATTATGAAATAAATATATAAACACTAACATGCTATAATATACACAAGTACGAAGGCGGAATTTCGGAATCGTTACCCAAAATAAATTCTGATCACCCCGAAGAGAAAATCTGATGTCCGGAAAATATCTCCAGAAAAATCCGAAATTAATAGCGATAGATATATACACGCTGAGATGCCATGTGGAGTAATCACCACCTCCAAACTCTTTTTCTACGCCCCGAAAATAAATTAAAACGGAAATATAACGGAAATATGCCCCGCAATTTTTCTTCTCAAAACCTTGCAATATATATACCTATGCGTAGGTATCGAAGCGCTGATCGTTTATATATATAATAATTGAAATTTGGATGAACGGTTTGTAAGATATGAATTTTTGAAAATTAAAAATTATAAAATAGGGGAGACAGAACAGAGAAGAGCGTAAAGAGGGAGAAACAGATTGGGGAAGGGGGGTCGCGGTAAACAAATAAAAGGGGGGGTTGGTTTGCCAGGTGGGGTGGGTGGGGGGTGTACACGTTTTCTATATATATATATTTTTTTATTATTATTTTTTTTTAACCACTGTACTATTTCCGGTACTTATCAACATACAAGCCTAATTTTGTCCCGAAATTTAAAATTTAACGAGTAGACTTATGGGTACAATTAACCCGAAAATTACCAAATAAATTTTAAAATTCTCGGAATAATTAAAAACTAATACAATAAAATTTTCATAATTTTTAAAGCATTTTTGACTTGCGCGTTATACCCGCATTACACATTTTAACGAACCGAGCTGCACTTGAAACAAATTCAGAAAATCACAAAAATAGTCTTAAAATATTACAAATATCCCGAAGTTTATAAAAACATAAATTTTGAAATTTTAAAATAATTTTTGAAACGCAATTTATACCCGCTTTTATCAATTAAACGATTCAACGTGCGGGTAAAATTAATCCTAAAAATTCCCAAAATAATTTTAAAATTCTCAGAATATTCCAAACTTCAATAAATATGAGTTTCATAATTTTTGAAAATTTTTAGAATTAAATACGGATTTTATAAATAAATGAAATCAGAAAATCATACAGGGATAAAAAATTGATGAAATATTGATTTCTAAATTTTATAAAATCCCAAAAATAATTATTGTAATTATAAAGTCATAAAAATATTTTTGAAAGATAATTTAAATATTTATGAAATTAGATTTTCAATAAAATCACTTTTAAAGACAAAAAAAAACGATACGACTCAGTAATTAATAATACAAATAATGTTCAATCACAACTAAGTCCCACACAATTAATATTACATACAACACATAGCAGACATAATATCCATCCAATCCCTAATATTACTAAACGAACTCAATTTACCGATATCAATAAATGATCGGTTTTCAAATAAACTTTTGAAATTAATACATTTAAGGAAATATTTTTAGATATTAACAAGGACCGATATAACACTCAACAATTAGCACATTACCAATTAATAACACAAACTCGTCAAATAGGAATAAAATATCCACCATTTTATTCTTTCTAAATCAGAAAATCACATAAACATATTCAAATATTAATAATAATAATTCTGAAAATACGGGATATCACAACTTTGCACCCTAAAAGAGTCACTTTCCACCATATATGCAACAATTGACATGTTAACATCACATACATCCAATTTGACATCCTATTACCACCTATTAATGCCACTTTCATACAAGTTAATTTTGTTCCACATTTTGGCTCTAATCAATCATGTAAGTGACTTCTCACCATATTAGAGTCACTTTGCACCTTATAAGAGTCACTTGCCATCATATATTGGTACAATTAACATGTTAACATCATGTACATGCAATTAGAAATCCTTTCCCACCTCTTAGTGCCATATTCATACAAGTCAAGTTTGGTCCACATTTTGGTTCTAATTAACCATGTTAGTCACTTTTCACCATATTAGAGTCACTTTGCACCCTATAAGAGTCACTTTCCACCACATATGCAACAATTGATATGTTAACATCATATACATCCAATTTGACATCCTTTTACCACCTATTAATGCCACTTTCATACAAGTTAATTTTGTTGCACATTTTGGCTCTAATCAACCATGTAAGTCACTGTTCACCATATTAGAGTACCTTTACACCCTATAAGAGTCACTTGCCGCATATATTGATACAATTAACATGTTAACATCACGTAAATGCAATTAGACATCCTTTAACCACCTCTTGGTACCCCTTTCCTACAAGTCAATTTTGGGCCACATTTTGGCTCTAATCAATCATGTAAGTGACTTCTCACACCATATTAGAGTCACTTTGCACCTTATAAAAGTCACTTGCCATCATATATTGGTACAATTAAAATGTTAACATCATGTACATGCAATTAGAAATCCTTTTACCACCTCTTAGTGTCATATTCATACAAGTCAATTTTGGTCCATATTTTGGTTCTAATTAACCATGTTAGTCACTTCTCACCATATTAGAGTCACTTTGCACCCTATAAGAGTCACTTTCCACCATATATGCAACAATTGACATGTTAACATCATATACATCCAATTTGACATCCTTTTACCACCTATTAATGCCACTTTCATACAAGTTAATTTTGTTCCACATTTTGGCTCTAATCAACCATGTAAGTCACTGTTCACCATATTAGAGTACCTTTACACCCTATAAGAGTCACTTGCCCCATATATTGATACAATTAACATATTAACATCACGTAATGCAATTAGACATCCTTTAACGACTTCTTGGCACCCTTTTCCTACAAGTCAATTTTGGGCCACATTTTGGCTCTAATCAATCATGTAAGTGACTTCTCACCATATTAGAGTCACTTTGCACCTTATAAGAATCACTTGCCATCATATATTGGTACAATTTACATGTTAACATCATGTACATGCAATTAGAAATCCTTTTACCACCTCTTAGTCCCATATTCATACAATTCAATATTGGTCCACATTTTGGTTCTAATTAACCATGTTAGTCACTTCTCACCATATTAGAGCCACTTTGCACCCTACAAAGAGTCACTTTCCACCATATATGCAACAATTGACATGTTAACATCATATACATCCAATTTGATATCCTTTTACCACCTATTAATGCCACTTTCATACAAGTTAATTTTGTTGCACATTTTGGCTCTAATCAACCATGTAAGTCACTGTTCACCATATTAGAGTACGTTTAGACCCTATAAGAGTCACTTACCCCATATATTGATACAATTAACATGTTAACATCACGTAAATGCAATTAGACCTCCTTTAACCACCTCTTGGTACCCCTTTCCTACAAGTCAATTTTGGGCCACATTTTGGCTCTAATCAATCATGTAAGTGACTTCTCACCATATTAGAGTCACTTTGCACCTTATAAGAGTCACTTGCCATCATATATTGGTACAATTAACATGTTAACATCATGTATATGCAATTAGAAATCCTTTTACCACCTCTTAGGGCCATATTCATACAAGTCAATTTTGGTCCATATTTTGGTTCTAATTAACCATGTTAGTCACTTCTCACCATATTAGAGTCACTTTGCACCCTATAAGAGTCACTTTCCACCTTATATGCAACAATTGACATGTTAACATCATATACATCCAATTTGACATCCTTTTACCACCTATTAATGCCACTTTCATACAAGTTAATATTGTTGCACATTTTGGCTCTAATCAACCATGTAAGTCACTGTTCACCATATTAGAGTACCTTTACACCCTATAAGAGTCACTTGTCCCATATATTGATACAATTAACATATTAACATCACGTAATGCAATTAGACATCCTTTAACCACCTCTGGGTACCCTTTTCCTACAAGTCAATTTTGGGCCACATTTTGGCTCTAATCAATCATGTAAGTGACTTCTCACCATATTAGAGTCACTTTGCACCTTATAAGAATCACTTGCCATCATATATTAGTACAATTTACATGTTAACATCATGTACATGCAATTAGAAATCCTTTTACCACCTCTTAGTCCCATATTCATACAAGTCAATTTTGTTCCACATTTTGGTTCTAATTAACCATGTTAGTCACTTCTCACCATATTAGAGTCACTTTGCACCCTATAAGAGTCACTTTCCACCATATATGCAACAATTGACATGTTAACATCATATATATCCAATTTGATATCCTTTTACCACCTATTAATGCCACTTTCATACAAGTTAATTTTGTTGCACATTTTGGCTCTAATCAACCATGTAAGTCACTGTTCACCATATTAGAGTACCTTTACACCCTATAGGAGTCACTTGCCCCATATATTGATACAATTAACATGTTAACATCACGTAAATGCAATTAGACATCGTTTAACCACCTCTTGGTACCCCTTTCCTACAAGTCAATTTTGGGCCACATTTTGGCTCTAATCAATCATGTAAGTGACTTCTCACCATATTAGAGTCACTTTGCACCTTATAAGAGTCACTTGCCATCATATATTGGTACAATTAACATGTTAACATCATGTATATGCAATTACAAATCCTTTTACCACCTCTTAGTGCCATATTCATACAAGTCAATTTTGGTCCATATTTTGGTTCTAATTAACCATGTTAGTCACTTCTCACCATATTAGAGTCACTTTGCAACCTAAAAGAGTCACTTTCCACCATATATGCAACAATTGACATGTTAACATCACATACATCCAATTTGACATCCTTTTACCACCTATTAATGCCACTTTCATACAAGTTAATTTTGTTCCACATTTTGGCTCTAATCAGCCATGTAAGTCACTGTTCACCATATTAGAGTACCTTTACACCCTATAAGAGTCACTTGCCCCATATATTGATACAATTAACATATTAACATCACGTAATGCAATTAGACATCCTTTAACCACCTCTTGGTACCCTTTTCCTACAAGTCAATTTTGGGCCACATTTTGGCTCTAATCAATCATGTAAGTGACTTCTCACCATATTAGAGTCACTTTGCACCTTATAAGAATCACTTGCCATCATATATTGGTACAATTTACATGTTAACATCATGTACATGCAATTAGAAATCCTTTTACCACCTCTTAGTCCCATATTCATACAAGTCAATTTTGGTCCACATTTTGGTTCTAATTAACCATGTTAGTCACTTCTCACCATATTAGAGTCACTTTGCACCCTAAAAGAGTCACTTTCCACCATATATGCAACAATTGACATGTTAACATCACATACATCCAATTTGACATCCTTTTACCACCTATTAATGCCACTTTCATACAAGTTAATTTTGTTCCACATTTTGGCTCTAATCAGCCATGTAAGTCACTGTTCACCATATTAGAGTACCTTTACACCCTATAAGAGTCACTTGCCCCATATATTGATACAATTAACATGTTAACATCACGTAAATGCAATTAGACATCGTTTAACCACCTCTTGGTACCCCTTTCCTATAAGTCAATTTTGGGCCACATTTTGGCTCTAATCAATCATGTAAGTGTCTTCTCACCATATTAGAGTCACTTTGCACCTTATAAGAGTCACTTGCCATCATATATTGGTACAATTAACATGTTAACATCATGTATATGCAATTAGAAATCCTTTTACCACCTCTTAGTGCCAAATTCATACAAGTCAATTTTGGTCCATATTTTGGTTCTAATTAACCATGTTAGTCACTTCTCACCATATTAGAGTCACTTTGCACCCTAAAAGAGTCACTTTCCACCATATATGCAACAATTGACATGTTAACATCACATACATCCAATTTGACATCCTTTTACCACCTATTAATGCCACTTTCATATAAGTTAATTTTGTTCCACATTTTGGCTCTAATCAGCCATGTAAGTCACTGTTCACCATATTAGAGTACCTTTACACCCTATAAGAGTCACTTGCCCCATATATTGATACAATTATCATATTAACATCATGTAATGCAATTAGACATCCTTTAACCACCTCTTGGTACCCTTTTCGTACAAGTCAATTTTTGGCCACATTTTGGCTCTAATCAATCATGTAAGTGACTTCTCACCATATTAGAGTCACTTTGCACCTTATAAGAATCACTTGCCATCATATATTGGTACAATTTTCATGTTAACATCATGTACATGCAATTAGAAATCCTTTTACCACCTCTTAGTCCCATATTCATACAAGTCAATTTTGGTCCACATTTTGGTTCTAATAAACCATGTTAGTCACTTCTCACCATATTAGAGTCACTTTGCACCCTATAAGAGTCACTTTCCACCATATATGCAACAATTGACATGTTAACATCACATACATCCAATTTGACATCCTTTTACCACCTATTAATGCCACTTTCATACAAGTTAATTTTGTTCCATATTTTGGCTCTAATCAGCCATGTAAGTCACTGTTCACCATATTAGAGTACCTTTACACCCTATAAGAGTCACTTGCCCCATATATTGATACAATTAACATATTAACATCACGTAATGCAATTAGACATCCTTTAACCACCTCTTGGTACCCTTTTCCTACAAGTCAATTTTGGGCCACATTTTGGCTCTAATTAATCATGTAAGTGACTTCTCACCATATTAGAGTCACTTTGCACCTTATAAGAGTCACTTGCCATCATATATTGGTACAATTAACATGTTAACATTATGGACATGCAATTAGAAATCCTTTTACCACCTCTTAGTCCCATATTCATACAAGTCAATTTTGGTCCACATTTTGGTTCTAATTAACCATGTTAGTCACTTCTCACCATATTAGAGTCACTTTGCACCCTAAAAGAGTCACTTTCCACCATATAAGCAACAATTGACATGTTAACAACACATACATCCAATTTGACATCCTTTTACCACCTATTAATGCCACTTTCATACAAGTTAATTTTGTTCCACATTTTGGCTCTAATCAGCCATGTAAGTCACTGTTCACCATATTAGAGTACCTTTACACCCTATAAGAGTCACTTGCCCCATATATTGATACAATTAACATATTAACATCACGTAATGCAATTAGACATCCTTTAACCACC
Organism: Apium graveolens; assembly: GCF_009905375.1. NCBI lineage: Eukaryota > Viridiplantae > Streptophyta > Magnoliopsida > Apiales > Apiaceae > Apium > Apium graveolens. The sequence goes on from NW_027421724.1 coordinate 72,439, forward strand.
TCTTGGTACCCTTTTCCTACAAGTCAATTTTGGGCCACATTTTGGCTCTAATCAATCATGTAAGTGACTTCTCACCATATTAGAGTCACTTTGCACCTTATAAGAATCACTTGCCATCATATATTGGTACAATTTACATGTTAACATCATGTACATGCAATTAGAAATCCTTTTACCACCTCTTAGTCCCATATTCATACAAGTCAATTTTGGTCCACATTTTGGTTCTAATTAACCATGTTAGTCACTTCTCACCATATTAGAGTCATTTTGCACCCTAAAAGAGTCACTTTCCACCATATATGCAACAATTGACATGTTAACATCACATACATCCAATTTGACATCCTTTTACCACCTATTAATGCCACTTTCATACAAGTTAATTTTGTTCCACATTTTGGCTCTAATCAGCCATGTAAGTCACTGTTCACCATATTAGAGTACCTTTACACCCTATAAGAGTCACTTGCCCCATATATTGATACAATTAACATATTAACATCACGTAATGCAATTAGACATCCTTTAACCACCTCTTGGTACCCTTTTCCTACAAGTCAATTTTGGGCCACATTTTGGCTCTAATTAATCATGTAAGTGACTTCTCACCATATTAGAGTCACTTTGCACCTTATAAGAGTCACTTGCCATCATATATTGGTACAATTAACATGTTAACATCATGTACATGCAATTAGAAATCCTTTTACCATATCTTAGTGCCATATTCATACAAGTCAATTTTGGTCCATATTTTGGTTCTAATTAACCATGTTAGTCACTTGTCACCATATTAGAGTCACTTTGCACCCTAAAAGAGTCACTTTCCACCATATAAGCAACAATTGACATGTTAACAACACATACATCCAATTTGACATCCTTTTACCACCTATTAATGCCACTTTCATACAAGTTAATTTTGTTCCACATTTTGGCTCTAATCAGCCATGTAAGTCACTGTTCACCATATTAGAGTACCTTTACACCCTATAAGAGTCACTTGCCCCATATATTGATACAATTAACATATTAACATCACGTAATGCAATTAGACATCCTTTAACCACCTCTTGGTACCCTTTTCCTACAAGTCAATTTTGGGCCACATTTTGGCTCTAATCATTCATGTAAGTGACTTCTCACCATATTAGAGTCACTTTGCACCTTATAAGAGTCACTTGCCATCATATATTGGTACAATTAACATGTTAACATCATGTACATGCAATTAAAAATCCTTTCCCACCTCTTAGTGCCATATTCATACAAGTCAAGTTTGGTCTACATTTTGGTTCTAATTAACCATGTTAGTCACTTTTCACCATATTAGAGTCACTTTGCACCCTATAAGAGTCACTTGCCACGAAATATTGATATAATTAACATGTTAACATCATGTACATGCAATTAGACGTCCTTTAACCACATCTTGGTACTCCTTTCGTACAAGTCAATTTTGGGCCACATTTTGGCTCTAATCAATTATGTAAGTGACTTCTCACCATATTAGAGTCACTTTGCACCTTATAAGAGTCACTTGCCATCATATATAGGTACAATTAACATGTTAACATCATGTACATGCAATTAGAAATCCTTTTACCACCTCTTAGTCCCATATTCATACAAGTCAATTTTGGTCCACATTTTGGTTCTAATTAACCATGTTAGTCACTTCTCACCATATTAGAGTCACTTTGCACCCTATAAGAGTCACTTTCCACCATATATGCAACAATTGACATGTTAACATCATATACATCCAATTTGACATCCTTTTACCACCTATTAATGCCACTTTCATACAAGTTAATTTTGTTCCATATTTTCGCTCTAATCAACTATGTAAGTCACTGTTCACCATATTAGAGTACCTTTACACTCTTGCCCCATATATTGATACAATTAACATGTTAACATCACGTAAATGCAATTAGACATCCTTTAACCACCTCTTGGTACCCCTTTCCTACAAGTCAATTTTGGGCCACATTTTGGCTCTAATCAATCATGTAAGTGACTTCTCACCATATTGGAGTCACTTTACACCTTATAAGAGTCACTTGCCATCATATATTGGTACAATTAACATGTTAACATCATGTACATGCAATTAGAAATCCATTCCCACCTCTTAGTTCCATATTCATACAAGTCAAGTTTGGTCCACCTTTTGGTTCTAATTAACCATGTTAGTCACTTTTCACCATATTAGAGTCACTTTGCACCCTATAAGAGTCACTTGCCACCAAATATTGATATAATTAACATGTTAACATCATGTACATACAATTAGACATCCTTTAACCACCTCTTGGTACCCCCTTTCGTACAAGTCAATTTTGGGCCACATTTTGGCTCTAATCAATCATGTAAGTGACTTCTCACCATATTAGAGTCATTTGCCATCATATATTGGTACAATTTACATTTTAACATCATGTACATGCAATTAGAAATCCTTTTACCACCTCTTAGTGCCATATTCATACAAGTCAATTTTGGTCCACATTTTGGTTCTAATTAACCATGTAAGTCACTTCCCACCATATTAGAGTCACTTTGCACCCTATAAGAGTCACTTTGCACCACATATGCAACAATTGACATGTTAACATCATATACATCCAATTTGACATCCTTTTACCACCTATTAATGCCACTTTCATACAAGTTAATTTTCTTGCACATTTTGGCTCTAATCAACCATGTAAGTCACTGTTCACCATATTAGAGTACCTTTACACCCTATAAGAGTCACTTGCCGCATATATTGATACAATTAACATGTTAACATCACGTAAATGCAATTAGACATCCTTTAACCACCTCTTGGTACCCCCTTTCCTACAAGTCAATTTTGGGCCACATTTTGGCTCTAATCAATCATGTAAGTGACTTCTCACCATATTAGAGTCACTTTGCACCTTATAAGAGTCACTTGCCATTATATATTGGTACAATTAACATGTTAACATCATGTACATGCAATTATAAATCCTTTTACCACCTCTTAGTGCCATATTCATACAAGTCAATTTTGGTCCACATTTTGGTTCTAATTAACCATGTTAGTCACTTCTCACCATATTAGAGTCACTTTACACCCTATAAGAGTCACTTTCCACCATATATGCAATAATTGACATGTTAACGTCATATACATCCAATTTGACATCCTTTTACCACTTATTAATGCCACTTTCATACAAGTTAATTTTGTTCCACATTTTGGCTCTAATCAACCATGTAAGTCACTGTTCACCATATTAGAGTAACTTTACACCCTATAAGAGTCACTTGCCCCATATATTGATACAATTAACATATTAACATCACGTAATGCAATTAGACATCCTATAACCACCTCTTGGTACCCCTTTCCAACAAGTCAATTTTGGGCCACATTTTGGCTCTAATCAATCATGTAAGTGACTTCTCACTATATTAGAGTCACTTTGCACCTTATAAGAGTCACTTGCCATCATAATAATTAACATGTCAACATCATGTACATGCAATTAGAAATCCTTTTACCACCTCTTAGTGCCATATTCATACAAGTCAATTTTGGTCCACATTTTGGTTCTAATTAACCATGTTAGTCACTTCTCACCATATTAGAGTCACTTTGCACCCTATAAGAGTCACTTTCCACCATATATGCAACAATTGACATGTTAGCATCATATACATCCAAATTGACATCCTTTTACCACCTATTAATGCCACTTTCATACAAGTTAATTTTGTTCCATATTTTGGCTCTAATCAACCAAGTCACTATTCACCATATTAGAGTACCTTTACACCCTATAAGAGTCACTTGCCCCATATATTGATACAATTAACATGTTAACGTCACGTAAATGCAATTAGACATCCTTTAACCACCTCTTGGTACCCCTTTCCTACAAATCAATTTTGGGCCACATTTTGGCTCTAATCAATCATGTAAGTCACTTCTCACCATATTGGAGTCACTTTACACCTTATAAGAGTTACTTGCCATCATATATTGGTACAATTAACATGTTAACATCATGTACATGCAATTAGAAATCCTTTCCCACCTCTTAGTGCCGTATTCATACAAGTCAAGTTTGGTCCACATTTTGGTTCTAATTAACCATGTTAGTCAATTTTCACCATATTAGAGTCACTTTGCACCCTATAAGAGTCACTTGCCACCAAATATTGATATAATTAACATGTTAACATCATGTACATGCAATTAGACGTCCTTTAACCACCTCTTGGTACCCCTTTCGTACAAGTCAATTTTGGGCCACATTTTGGCTCTAATCAATTATGTAAGTGATTTCTCACCATATTAGAGTCACTTTGCACCTTATAAGAGTCACTTGCCATCATATATAGGTACAATTAACATGTTAACATCATGTACATGCAATTAGAAATCCTTTTACCACCTCTTAGTCCCATATTCAAACAAGTCAATTTTGGTCCACATTTTGGTTCTAATTAACCATGTTAGTCACTTCTCACCATATTACAGTCACTTTGCACCCTATAAGAGTCACTTTCCACCATATATGCAACAATTGAAATGTTAGCATCATATACATCCAAATTGACATCCTTTTACCACCTATTAATTTCACTTTCATACAAGTTAATTTTGTTCCATATTTTGGCTCTAATCAACCGAGTCACTGTTCACCATATTAGAGTACCTTTACACCCTATAAGAGTCACTTGCCCCATATATTGATACAATTAACATGTTAACATCACGTAAATGCAATTAGACATCCTTTAACCACCTCTTGGTACCCCTTTCCTACAAATCAATTTTGGGCCACATTTTGGCTCTAATCAATCATGTAAGTCACTTCTCACCATATTGGAGTCACTTTACACCTTATACGAGTCACTTGCCATCATATATTGGTACAATTAACATGTTAACATCATGTACATGCAATTAGAAATCCTTTCCCACCTCTTAGTGCCCATATTCACACAAGTCAAGTTTGGTCCACATTTTGGTTCTAATTAACCAAGTTAGTCACTTTTCACCATATTAGAGTCACTTCGCACCCTATAAGAGTCACTTGCCACCAAATATTGATATAATTAACATGTTAACATCATGTACATATAATTAGACATCCTTTAACCACCTCTTGGTACCCCCTTTCGTACAAGTCAATTTTGGGCCACATTTTGGCTCTAATCAATCATGTAAGTGACTTCTCACCATATTAGAGTCACTTTGCACCTTATAAGAGTCATTTGCCATCATACATTGGTACAATTTACATGTTAACATCATGTACATGCAATTAGAAATCCTTTTACCACCCCTTAGTGCCATATTCATACAAGTCAATTTTGGTCCACATTTTGGTTCTAATTAACCATGTTAGTCACTTCTCACCATATTAGAGTCACTTTGCACCCTATAAGAGTCACTTTCCACCATATATGCAACAATTGACATGTTAACATCACATACCTCCAATTTGACATCCTTTTACCACCTATTAATGCCACTTTCATACAAGTTAATTTTGTTCCACATTTTGGCTCTAATCAACCATGTAAGTCACTGTTCACCATATTAGAGTACCTTTACACCCTATAAGAGTCACTTGCCCCATATATTGATACAATTAACATATTAACATCACGTAATGCAATTAGACATCCTTTAACGACCTCTTGGCACCCTTTTCCTACAAGTCAATTTTGGGCCACATTTTGGCTCTAATCAATCATGTAAGTGACTTCTCACCATATTAGAGTCACTTTGCACCTTATAAGAATCACTTGCCATCATATATTGGTACAATTTACATGTTAACATCATGTACATGCAATTAGAAATCCTTTTACCACCTCTTAGTCCCATATTCATACAATTCAATATTGGTCCACATTTTGGTTCTAATTAACCATGTTAGTCACTTCTCACCATATTAGAGCCACTTTGCACCCTACAAAGAGTCACTTTCCACCATATATGCAACAATTGACATGTTAACATCATATACATCCAATTTGATATCCTTTTACCACCTATTAATGCCACTTTCATACAAGTTAATTTTGTTGCACATTTTGGCTCTAATCAACCATGTAAGTCACTGTTCACCATATTAGAGTACGTTTAGACCCTATAAGAGTCACTTACCCCATATATTGATACAATTAACATGTTAACATCACGTAAATGCAATTAGACCTCCTTTAACCACCTCTTGGTACCCCTTTCCTACAAGTCAATTTTGGGCCACATTTTGGCTCTAATCAATCATGTAAGTGACTTCTCACCATATTAGAGTCACTTTGCACCTTATAAGAGTCACTTGCCATCATATATTGGTACAATTAACATGTTAACATCATGTATATGCAATTAGAAATCCTTTTACCACCTCTTAGGGCCATATTCATACAAGTCAATTTTGGTCCATATTTTGGTTCTAATTAACCATGTTAGTCACTTCTCACCATATTAGAGTCACTTTGCACCCTATAAGAGTCACTTTCCACCTTATATGCAACAATTGACATGTTAACATCATATACATCCAATTTGACATCCTTTTACCACCTATTAATGCCACTTTCATACAAGTTAATATTGTTGCACATTTTGGCTCTAATCAACCATGTAAGTCACTGTTCATCATATTAGAGTACCTTTACACCCTATAAGAGTCACTTGCCGCATATATTGATACAATTAACATGTTAACATCACGTAAATGCAATTAGACATCCTTTAACCACCTCTTGGTACCCCTTACCTACAAGTCAGTTTTGGGCCACATTTTGGCTCTAATCAATCATGTAAGTGACTTCTCACCATATTAGAGTCACTTTGCACCTTATAAGAGTCACTTGCCATCATATATTGGTACAATTAACATGTTAACATCATGTACATGCTATTAGATATCCTTTTACCACCTCTTAGTGCCATATTCATACAAGTCAATTTTGGTCCACATTTGGTTCTAATTAACCATGTTAGTCACTTCTCACCATATTAGAGTCACTTTGCACCCTATAAGAGTCACTTTCCACCATATATGCAACAGTTGACATGTTAACATCATATACATCCAATTTGACATCCTTTTACCACCTATTAATGCCACTCTCATACAAGTTAATTTTGTTCCACATTTTGGCTCTAATCAACCATGTAAGTCACTGTTCACCATATTAGAGTACCTTTACACCCTATAAGAGTCACTTGTCCCATATATTGATACAATTAACATATTAACATCACGTAATGCAATTAGACATCCTTTAACCACCTCTGGGTACCCTTTTCCTACAAGTCAATTTTGGGCCACATTTTGGCTCTAATCTATCATGTAAGTGACTTCTCACCATATTAGAGTCACTTTGCACCTTATAAGAATCACTTGCCATCATATATTAGTACAATTTACATGTTAACATCATGTACATGCAATTAGAAATCCTTTTACCACCTCTTAGTCCCATATTCATACAAGTCAATTTTATTCCACATTTTGGTTCTAATTAACCATGTTAATCACTTCTCACCATATTAGAGTCACTTTGCACCCTATAAGAGTCACTTTCCACCATATATGCAACAATTGACATGTTAACATCACAAACATCCAATTTGACATCCTTTTACCACCTATTAATGCCACTTTCATACAAGTTAATTTTGTTCCACATTTTGGCTCTAATCAGCCATGTAAGTCACTGTTCACCATATTAGAGTACCTTTACACCCTATAAGAGTCACTTGCCCCATATATTGATACAATTAACATATTAACATCACGTAATGCAATTAGACATCCTTTAACCACCTCTTGGTACCCTTTTCCTACAAGTCAATTTTGGGCCACATTTTGGCTCTAATCAATCATGTAAGTGACTTCTCACCATATTAGAGTCACTTTGCACCTTATAAGAATCACTTGCCATCATATATTGGTACAATTTACATGTTAACATCATGTACATGCAATTAGAAATCCTTTTACCACCTCTTAGTCCCATATTCATACAAGTCAATTTTGGTCCACATTTTGGTTCTAATTAACCATGTTAGTCACTTCTCACCATATTAGAGTCACTTTGCACCCTAAAAGAGTCACTTTCCACCATATATGCAACAATTGACATGTTAACATAACATACATCCAATTTGACATCCTTTTACCACCTATTAATGCCACTTTCATACAAGTTAATTTTGTTCCACATTTTGGCTCTAATCAGCCATGTAAGTCACTGTTCACCATATTAGAGAACCTTTACACCCTATAAGAGTCACTTGCCCCATATATTGATACAATTAACATGTTAACATCACGTAAATGCAATTAGACATCGTTTAACCACCTCTTGGTACCCCTTTCCTACAAGTCAATTTTGGGCCACATTTTGGCTCTAATCAATCATGTAAGTGTCTTCTCACCATATTAGAGTCACTTTGCACCTTATAAGAGTCACTTGCCATCATATATTGGTACAATTAACATGTTAACATCATGTATATGCAATTAGAAATCCTTTTACCACCTCTTAGTGCCAAATTCATACAAGTCAATTTTGGTCCATATTTTGGTTCTAATTAACCATGTTAGTCACTTCTCACCATATTAGAGTCACTTTGCACCCTAAAAGAGTCACTTTCCACCATATATGCAACAATTGACATGTTAACATCACATACATCCAATTTGACATCCTTTTACCACCTATTAATGCCACTTTCATACAAGTTAATTTTGTTCCACATTTTGGCTCTAATCAGCCATGTAAGTCACTGTTCACCATATTAGAGTACCTTTACACCCTATAAGAGTCACTTGCCCCATATATTGATACAATTATCATATTAACATCATGTAATGCAATTAGACATCCTTTAACCACCTCTTGGTACCCTTTTCGTACAAGTCAATTTTTGGCCACATTTTGGCTCTAATCAATCATGTAAGTGACTTCTCACCATATTAGAGTCACTTTGCACCTTATAAGAATCACTTGCCATCATATATTGGTACAATTTTCATGTTAACATCATGTACATGCAATTAGAAATCCTTTTACCACCTCTTAGTCCATATTCATACAAGTCAATTTTGGTCCACATTTGGTTCTAATAAACCATGTTAGTCACTTCTCACCATATTAGAGTCACTTTGCACCCTATAAGAGTCACTTTCCACCATATATGCAACAATTGACATGTTAACATCATATACATCCAATTTGATATCCTTTTACCACCTATTAATGCCACTTTCATACAAGTTAATTTTGTTGCACATTTTGGCTCTAATCACCATGTAGTCACTGTTCACCATATTTGAGTACCTTTACACCCTATAAGAGTCACTTGCCCCATATATTGATAAAATTAACATGTTAACATCACGTAAATGCAATTAGACATCCTTAACCACCTCTTGGTACCCCTTTCCTACAAGTCAATTTTGGTCCATATTTGGTTCTAATTAACCATGTTAGTCACTTCTCACCATATTAGAGTCACTTTGCACCCTAAAAGAGTCACTTTCCACCATATATGCAATAATTGACATGTTAACATCACATACATCCAATTTGACATCCTTTTACCACCTATTAATGCCACTTTCATACAAGTTAATTTTGTTCAACATTTTGGCTCTAATCAGCCATGTAAGTAACTGTTCACCATATTAGAGTACCTTTACACCCTATAAGAGTCACTTGCCCCATATATTGATACAATTAACATATTAACATCACGTAATGCAATTAGACATCCTTTAACCACCTCTTGGTACCCTTTCCTACAAGTCAATTTTGGGCCACATTTTGGCTCTAATTAATCATGTAAGTGACTTCTCACCATATTAGAGTCACTTTGCACCTTATAAGAGTCACTTGCCATCATATATTGGTACAATTAACATGTTAACATCATGTACATGCAATTAGAAATCCTTTACCATCCTCTTAGTGCCATATTCATACAAGTCAATTTTGGTCCACATTTTGGTTCTAATTAACCATGTTAGTCACTTCTCACCATATTAGAGTCACTTTGCACCCTAAAAGAGTCACTTTCCACCATATAGCAACAATTGACATGTTAACACACTATACATCCAATTTGACATCCTTTTACCACCTATTAATGCCACTTTCATACAAGTTAATTTTGTTCCACATTTTGGCTCTAATCAGCCATGTAAGTCACTGTTCACCATATTAGAGTACCTTTACACCCTATAAGAGTCACTTGCCCATATATTGATACAATTAACATATTAACATCACGTAATGCAATTAGACATCCTTTAACCACCTCTTGGTACCCTTTTCCTACAAGTCAATTTTGGGACACATTTTGGCTCTAATCAATCATGTAAGTGACTTCTCACCATATTAGAGTCACTTTGCACCTTATAAGAGTCACTTGCCATCATATATTGGTACAATTACATGTTAACATCATGTACTATGCAATTAGAAATCCTTTTACCACCTCTTAGTGCCATATTCATACAAGTCAATTTTGGTTCCACATTTTGGTTCTAATTAACCATGTTAGTCAGCTTCTCACCATATTAGAGTCACTTTGCACCCTATAAGAGTCACTTTCCACCATATATGCAACAATTGACATGTTAACATCATATACATCCAATTTGATATCCTTTTTACCACCTATTAATGCCACTTTCATACAAGTTAATTTTGTTGCCACATTTTGGCTCTAATCAAGCCATGTAACTCACTGTTCACCATATTAAGTACCTTTACACCCTATAAGAGTCACTTGCCCCATATATTGATACAATTAACATGTTAAACATCACGTAATGCAATTAGACATCCTTTAAACACCTCTGGTACCCCCCTTTCCTACAAGTCAATTTGGGCCACATTTTGGCTCTAATCAATCATGTAGTGACTTCTCACCATATTAGAGTCACTTTGCACCTTATAAGAGTCACTTGCCATCATATATTGGTACAATTAACATGTTAACATCATGGTATATGCAATTAGAAATCCTTTTACCACCTCTTAGTGCCATATTCATACAAGTCAATTTTGGTCCATATTTAGGTTCTAATTAACCATGTTAGTCACTGTCTCACCATATTAGAGTCACTTTTGCACCTAATAGAGTCACTTTCCACCATATATGCAACAATTGACATGTTAACATCACATACATCCAATTGACATCCTTTTACCACCTATTAATGCCACTTTCATACAAGTTAATTTTGTTCCACATTTTGGCTCTAATCAGCCATGTAAGTCACTGTTCACCATATTAGAGTACCTTTAACCCTATAAAGTCACTTGCCCCATATATTGATACAATTAACATGTTAACACACGTAAATGCAATTAGACATCCTTTGAACCACCTCTTGGTACCCCTTTCCTACAAGTCACATTTGGGCCACATTTTGGGCTCTAATCAATCATGTAAGTGACTTCTCACCATATTAGAGTCACTTTTGCACCTTATAAGAGTCACTTGCCATTCACTGCTACTTGGTTACACTTAACATGTTAACATCATGTCTATGCACTTAGAAATCCTTTTACCACCTCTAGTGCCATATGCATACAAGTCAATTTTGAGTCCACCCATTTTGGATTCTAATTAATCCATGGTAGTCACTTCTCACCATATAGAGTCACTTTCACCTTATAAGAGTCAACTTTCCACCATCTATGTCAACAATTGACATGCTTAACATCACATACATCCAATTTGACATCCTTTTTACCACCTATTAATGCCACTTTCATACAGTTCATTTTGTTCCATCATTTTGGCTCTAATCACCATGTAAGTCACTGTTCACCATATTAGAGTAACCTTTACACCCTATAAGAGTCACTTGCCCCATATATTGATACATTAACATATTAACATCACGTAAATGCATTAGACATCCTTTAAACCACCTCTTGGTGCCATTTCCTACAAGTCATTTGGGCCACATTTTGGCTCTAATCAATTCATGTAAGTGACTTCTCACCATATTAGAGTCACTTGCACCTTATAAGAGTCACTTGCCATCATATATTGGTACAATTAACATGTTAACATCATGTACATGCAATTAGAAATCCTTTCCACCTCTTAGTGCCATATTCATACAAGTCAAGTTTGGTCCCATTTGTGGTTCTAATTAACCATGTTAGTCACTTTTCACATATTAGAGTCACTGTTGCAACCCTATAAGAGTCACTTGCCACCAATATTGATATAATAACATGTTAACATCATGTACATGCAATTAGACGTCCTTTAACCACCTCTTGTGTACCCCCTTTCGTACAAGTCAATTTTGGGCCACATTTTGGCTCTAATCAATTCATGTAAGTGACTTCTCACCATATTAGAGTCACTTTGCACCTTATAAGAGTCACTTGCCATCCATATATGCTACAATTACATGTTAACATCATGTACAATGCAATTAGAAATCCTTTTACCACCTCTTAGTGCCCATATTCATAACAAGTCAATTTTGTCACATTTTGGTTCTAATTAACCATGTTAGTCACTTCTCACCATATTAGAGTCACTTTGCACCCTATAAGAGTCACTGTCCACCATATATGCAACAATTGACATGTTAACAATCACATATATCCAATTTGACATCCTTTTACCACCTATTAATTGCCACTTTCATACAAGTTAATTTTGTTCCACATTTTGGCTCTAATCAACCATGTAAGTCACTGTTCACCATATTAGAGTACCTTTACACCCTAATAAGAGTCACTTGCCCCATATATGATACAATTAACATGTTAACATCACGTAAAGCAATTAGACATCCTTTAAACACCTCTTGGTACCCCTTTCCTACAAGTCAATTTGTGGGCCACATTTTTGGCTCTAATCAATCATTTAAGTGACTTCTCACCATATTAGAGTCACTTTGCACCTTATAAGAGTCACTTGCCATCATATATTGGTACAATTAACATGTTAACATCATGTACATGCAATTAGAAATCCGTTTCCCACCTCTTAGTGCCATATTCATACAAGTCAAGTTTGGTCCACATTTTGGTTCTAAGTAACCATGTTAGTCAATTTTTCACCATATTAGAGTCACATTGCACCCTATAAGAGTCACTTGCACCAAATATTGATATAATTAACATGTTAACATCATGTACATAGCAATTCGGACCGTCCTTTAACCACCTCTTGGTACCCCTTTCGTACAAGTCATTTTGGGCCACATTTTGCTCTAATCAATATGTAAGTGACTTCTCACCATATTTAGAGTCACTGTGCACCTTATAAGAGTCACTTTCATCATATATACAGTACAATTAACATGTTAACATCATGTACATGCAATTAGAAATCCTTTTACCACCTCTAGTGCCATATTCATACAAGTCAATTTTGGTCCACATTTTGGTTCTAATAACCATGTAAGTCACTTCCCACCATATCAGAGTCACTTTGTACCTATAAGAGTCACTTTGCACCACATATGCAACAATTGACATGTTACAATCATATACATCCAATTTGACATCCTTTTACCACCTATTAATGCACTTTCATACAAGTTAATTTCTTGCACATTTTGGCTCTAATCAAACATGTAAGTCAACTGTTCACCATATTAGAGTACCTGTACACCCTATAAGAGTCACTTGCCGCATATATTGATACAATTAACATGTTAACATCACGTAAATGCAATAGACCTCCTTTAACACCTCTTGGTACCCCTTTCCTACAAGTCAATTTTGGGCCACATTTTGGCTCATAATCAATCATGTAAGTGCACTTCTCACCATATTAGAGTACTTTTGCACCTTATAAGAGTCACTTGCCATTATATATTGGTACAATTAACATGTTAACATCATGTACATGCAATTAAAATCCTTTTACCACCTCTTAGTGCCATATTCATACAAGTCAATTTTGGTCCACATTTTGGTTCTAATTAACCATGTTAGTCACTTCTCACCATATTAGAGTCACTTTACACCCTATAAGAGTCACTTTCCACCATATATGCAATAATTGACATGTTAACATCATATACATCCAATTTGACATCCTTTTACCACTATTAATGCCACTTTCATACAAGTTAATTTTTTCCACATTTTGGCTCTAATCAACCATGTAAGTCACTGTTCACCATATTAGAGTAACTTTACACCCTATAAGAGTCCTTGCCCCATATATTGATACTTAACATTAACATCACGTAATGCAATTAGACATCCTATAACCACCTCTTGGTAAGTCAATTTTGGGCCACATTTTGGCTCTAATCAATCATGTAAGTGACTTCTCACTATATTAGAGTCAATTCCTACTGATGCATTAGAGTCACTTGCACCTTATAAGAGTACTTGCCATCATATATTGGTACAATTAACATGTTAACATCATGTATATGCAATTAGAAATCCTTTTACCACCTCTTAGTGCCATATTCATACAGTCAATTTTGGTCCCACATTTTGGTTCTAATTAACCCATGTTAGTCACTTCTCACCATATTAGAGTCACTTTGCACCCTATAAGAGTCACTTTCCACCACTATATGCAACAATTGACATGTTAACATCACATACATCCAATTTGACATCCTTTTACCACCTATTAATGCCACTTTCATACAAGTTCATTTTGTTCCATATTTTGGCTCTAATCAACCATGTAAGTCACTGTTCACCATATTAGAGTACCTTACACCCTATAAGAGTCACTTGCCCCATATATTGATACAATTAACATATTAACATCACGTAAATGCAATTAGACATCCTTTAAACACCTCTTGGTGCCCCTTTCCTACAAGTCAATTTTGGGCCACATTTTGGCTCTAATCAATCATTTAAGTGACTTCTCACCATATTAGAGTCACTTTGCACCTTATAAGAGTCACTTGCCATCATATATTGGTACAATTAACATGTTAACATCATGTACATGCAATTAGAAATCCTTTTACCACCTCTTAGTCCCATATTCAAACAAGTCAATTTTGGTCCACATTTTGGTTCTAATTAACCATGTTAGTCACTTCTCACCATATTACAGTCACTTTGCACCCTATAAGAGTCACTTTCCACCATATATGCAACAATTGAAATGTTAGCATCATATACATCCAAATTGACATCCTTTTACCACCTATTAATTTCACTTTCATACAAGTTAATTTTGTTCCATATTTTGGCTCTAATCAACCGAGTCACTGTTCACCATATTAGAGTACCTTTACACCCTATAAGAGTCACTTGCCCCATATATTGATACAATTAACATATTAACATCACGTAAATGCAATTAGACATCCTTTAAACACCTCTTGGTGCCTCCTTTCCTAAAAGTCAATTTTGGGCCACATTTTGGCTCTAATCAATCATTTAAGTGACTTCTCACCATATTAGAGTCACTTTGCACCTTATAAGAGTCACTTGCCATCATATATTGGTACAATTAACATGTTAACATCATGTACATGCAATTAGAAATCATTTCCCACCTCTTAGTGCCATATTCATACAAGTCAAGTTTGGTCCACATTTTGGTTCTAATTAACCATGTTAGTCAATTTTCACCATATTAGAGTCACTTTGCACCCTATAAGAGTCACTTGTCACCAAATATTGATATAATTAACATGTTAACATCATGTACATGCAATTAGACGTCCTTTAACCACCTCTTGGTACCCCTTTCGTACAAGTCAATTTTGGTCCACATTTTGGTTCTAATTAACCATGTTAGTCACTTCTCACCATATTAGAGTCACTTTGCACCCTATAAGAGTCACTTTCCACCATATATGCAACAATTGACATGTTAGCATCATATACATCCAAATTGACATCCTTTTACCACCTATTAATGCCACTTTCATACAAGTTAATTTTGTTCCATATTTTGGCTCTAATCAACCAAGTCACTATTCACCATATTAGAGTACCTTTACACCCTATAAGAGTCACTTGCCCCATATATTGATACAATTAACATGTTAACGTCACGTAAATGCAATTAGACATCCTTTAACCACCTCTTGGTACCCCTTTCCTACAAATCAATTTTGGGCCACATTTTGGCTCTAATCAATCATGTAAGTCACTTCTCACCATATTGGAGTCACTTTACACCTTATAAGAGTCACTTGCCATCATATATTGGTACAATTAACATGTTAACATCATGTACATGCAATTAGAAATCCTTTCCCACCTCTTAGTGCCATATTCATACAAGTCAAGTTTGGTCCACATTTTGGTTCTAATTAACCAAGTTAGTCACTTTTCACCATATTAGAGTCACTTCGCACCCTATAAGAGTCACTTGCCACCAAAAATTGATATAATTAACATGTTAACATCATGTACATACAATTAGACATCCTTTAACCACCTCTTGGTACCCCCATTCGTACAAGTCAATTTTGGGCCACATTTTGGCTCTAATCAATCATGTAAGTGACTTCTCACCATATTAGAGTCACTTTGCACCTTATAAGAGTCATTTGCCATCATACATTGGTACAATTTACATGTTAACATCATGTACATGCAATTAGAAATCCTTTTACCACCTCTTAGTGCCATATTCATACAAGTCAATTTTGGTCCACATTTTGGTTCTAATTAACCATGTTAGCCACTTCTCACCATATTAGAGTCACTTTGCACCCTATAAGAGTCACTTTCCACCATATATGCAACAATTGACATGTTAACATCATATACATCCAATTTGATATCCTTTTACCACCTATTAATGCCACTTTCATACAAGTTAATTTTGTTGCACATTTTGGCTCTAATCAACCATGTAAGTCACTGTTCACCATATTAGAGTACCTTTACACCCTATAAAAGTCACTTGCCCCATATATTGATACAATTAACATGTTAACATCACGTAAATGCAATTAGACATCCTTTAACCACCTCTTGGTACCCCTTTCCTACAAGTCAATTTTGGGCCACATTTTGGCTCTAATCAATCATGTAAGTGACTTCTCACCATATTAGAGTCACTTTGCACCTTATAAGAGTCACTTGCCATCATATATTGGTACAATTAACATGTTAACATCATGTATATGCAATTAGAAATCCTTTTACCACCTCTTAGTGCCATATTCATACAAGTCAATTTTGGTCCACATTTTGGTTCTAATTAACCATGTTAGTCACTTCTCACCATATTAGAGTCACTTTGCACCCTATAAGAGTCACTTTCCACCATATATGCAACAATTGACATGTTAACATCACATACATCCAATTTGACATCCTTTTACCACCTATTAATGCCACTTTCATACAAGTTCATTTTGTTCCATATTTTGGCTCTAATCAACCATGTAAGTCACTGTTCACCATATTAGAGTACCTTTACACCCTATAAGAGTCACTTGCCCCATATATTGATACAATTAACATATTAACATCACGTAAATGCAATTAGACATCCTTTAAACACCTCTTGGTGCCCCTTTCCTACAAGTCAATTTTGGGCCACATTTTGGCTCTAATCAATCATTTAAGTGACTTCTCACCATATTAGAGTCACTTTGCACCTTATAAGAGTCACTTGCCATCATATATTGGTACAATTAACATGTTAACATCATGTACATGCAATTAGAAATCCTTTCCCACCTCTTAGTGCCGTATTCATACAAGTCAAGTTTGGTCCACATTTTGGTTCTAATTAACCATGTTAGTCAATTTTCACCATATTAGAGTCACTTTGCACCCTATAAGAGTCACTTGCCACCAAATATTGATATAATTAACATGTTAACATCATGTACATGCAATTAGACGTCCTTTAACCACCTCTTGGTACCCCTTTCGTACAAGTCAATTTTGGGCCACATTTTGGCTCTAATCAATTATGTAAGTGATTTCTCACCATATTAGAGTCACTTTGCACCTTATAAGAGTCACTTGCCATCATATATAGTACAATTAACATGTTAACATCATGTACATGCAATTAGAAATCCTTTTACCACCTCTTAGTCCCATATTCAAACAAGTCAATTTTGGTCCACATTTTGGTTCTAATTAACCATGTTAGTCACTTCTCACCATATTACAGTCACTTTGCACCCTATAAGAGTCACTTTCCACCATATATGCAACAATTGAAATGTTAGCATCATATACATCCAAATTGACATCCTTTTACCACCTATTAATTTCACTTTCATACAAGTTAATTTTGTTCCATATTTTGGCTCTAATCAACCGAGTCACTGTTCACCATATTAGAGTACCTTTACACCCTATAAGAGTCACTTGCCCCATATATTGATACAATTAACATGTTAACATCACGTAAATGCAATTAGACATCCTTTAACCACCTCTTGGTACCCCTTTCCTACAAATCAATTTTGGGCCACATTTTGGCTCTAATCAATCATGTAAGTCACTTCTCACCATATTGGAGTCACTTTACACCTTATAAGAGTCATTTGCCATCATATATTGGTACAATTAACATGTTAACATCATGTACATGCAATTAGAAATCCTTTCCCACCTCTTAGTGCCATATTCACACAAGTCAAGTTTGGTCCACATTTTGGTTCTAATTAACCAAGTTAGTCACTTTTCACCATATTAGAGTCACTTCGCACCCTATAAGAGTCACTTGCCACCAAATATTGATATAATTAACATGTTAACATCATGTACATATAATTAGACATCCTTTAACCACCTCTTGGTACCCCCTTTCGTACAAGTCAATTTTGGGCCACATTTTGGCTCTAATCAATCATGTAAGTGACTTCTCACCATATTAGAGTCACTTTGCACCTTATAAGAGTCATTTGCCATCATACATTGGTACAATTTACATGTTAACATCATGTACATGCAATTAGAAATCCTTTTACCACCTCTTAGTGCCATATTCATACAAGTCAATTTTGGTCCACATTTTGGTTCTAATTAACCATGTTAGTCACTTCTCACCATATTAGAGTCACTTTGCACCCTATAAGAGTCACTTTCCACCATATATGCAACAATTGACATGTTAACATCACATACCTCCAATTTGACATCCTTTTACCACCTATTAATGCCACTTTCATACAAGTTAATTTTGTTCCACATTTTGGCTCTAATCAACCATGTAAGTCACTGTTCACCATATTAGAGTACCTTTACACCCTATAAGAGTCACTTGCCCCATATATTGATACAATTAACATATTAACATCACGTAAATGCAATTAGACATCCTTTAAACACCTCTTGGTGCCCCTTTCCTAAAAGTCAATTTTGGGCCACATTTTGGCTCTAATCAATCATTTAAGTGACTTCTCACCATATTAGAGTCACTTTGCACCTTATAAGAGTCACTTGCCATCATATATTGGTACAATTAACATGTTAACATCATGTACATGCAATTAGAAATCATTTCCCACCTCTTAGTGCCATATTCATACAAGTCAAGTTTGGTCCACATTTTGGTTCTAATTAACCATGTTAGTCAATTTTCACCATATTAGAGTCACTTTGCACCCTATAAGAGTCACTTGCCACCAAATATTGATATAATTAACATGTTAACATCATGTACATGCAATTAGACGTCCTTTAACCACCTCTTGGTACCCCTTTCGTACAAGTCAATTTTGGGCCACATTTTGGCTCTAATCAATTATGTAAGTGATTTCTCACCATATTAGAGTCACTTTGCACCTTATAAGAGTCACTTGCCATCATATATAGGTACAATTAACATGTTAACATCATGTACATGCAATTAGAAATCCTTTTACCACCTCTTAGTCCCATATTCAAACAAGTCAATTTTGGTCCACATTTTGGTTCTAATTAACCATGTTAGTCACTTCTCACCATATTACAGTCACTTTGCACCCTATAAGAGTCACTTTCCACCATATATGCAACAATTGAAATGTTAGCATCATATACATCCAAATTGACATCCTTTTACCACCTATTAATTTCACTTTCATACAAGTTAATTTTGTTCCATATTTTGGCTCTAATCAACCGAGTCACTGTTCACCATATTAGAGTACCTTTACACCCTATAAGAGTCACTTGCCCCATATATTGATACAATTAACATGTTAACATCACGTAAATGCAATTAGACATCCTTTAAACACCTCTTGGTGCCCCTTTCCTAAAAGTCAATTTGGGCCACATTTTGGCTCTAATCAATCATTTAAGTGACTTCTCACCATATTAGAGTCACTTTGCACCTTATAAGAGTCACTTGCCATCATATATTGGTACAATTAACATGTTAACATCATGTACATGCAATTAGAAATCATTTCCCACCTCTTAGTGCCATATTCATACAAGTCAAGTTTGGTCCACATTTTGGTTCTAATTAACCATGTTAGTCAATTTTCACCATATTAGAGTCACTTTACACCCTATAAGAGTCACTTGCCACCAAATATTGATATAATTAACATGTTAACATCATGTACATGCAATTAGACGTCCTTTAACCACCTCTTGGTACCCCTTTCGTACAAGTCAATTTTGGTCCACATTTTGGTTCTAATTAACCATGTTAGTCACTTCTCACCATATTAGAGTCACTTTGCACCCTATAAGAGTCACTTTCCACCATATATGCAACAATTGACATGTTAGCATCATATACATCCAATTGACATCCTTTTACCACCTATTAATGCCACTTTCATACAAGTTAATTTTGTTCCATATTTTGGCTCTAATCAACCAAGTCACTATTCACCATATTAGAGTACCTTTACACCCTATAAGAGTCACTTGCCCCATATATTGATACAATTAACATGTTAACGTCACGTAATGCAATTAGACATCCTTTAACCACCTCTTGGTACCCCTTTCCTACAATCAATTTTGGGCTACATTTTGGCTCTAATCAATCATGTAAGTCACTTCTCACCATATGGTCACTTTACACCTTATAAGAGTCACTTGCCATCATATATTGGTACAATTAACATGTTAACATCATGTAAATGCAATTAGAATCCTTTTCCCACCTCTTATTTCCATATTCACTACAAGTCCAAGTGTTGGTCCACATTTGGTTTCTAATTAACCAAGTTAGTCACTTTTCACCATATTAGAGTCACTTCGCACCCTATAGAGTCCACCTTGCCACCAAAATATTGATATAGAATTAACAATGTTAACATCATGTACATACAATAGACAGCCCTTTACCCACCTCTGGTACACCCCATTTCGTACAATGTCCATTTTGGGCCACATTTTGGGCTCTAATCAATCATATGTAAGTGACTTCTTACCATATTAGAGTCACTTTGCACCTTATAAGATCAATTTGCCCATCATACATGGTACAATTTACATGTTAACATATCATGTACATGCATTAGAAATCCTTTTACCAACCTCCTTATGTGCATATTCATACAAGTCAATTTGGTCCACATTTGGGTCTAATTAACCATGTTAGCCACTTTCTCACCATATTAGAGTCGCACTTATGCACCCTAGAAGAGTCACTTGTCCACCATAGATGCAACAATTAGACATGTTAACATCACATACATCCAATTTGACATCCTTTTACCACCTATTAATGCCACTTTCATACAAGTTAATTTGTTCACATTTTGGCTCTAATCAACCATGTAAGTCACTATTCACCATATTAGAGTACCTTTACACCCTATAAGAGTCAACTTGCCCCATATATTGATACAATTAACATATTAACATCACGTAAATGCAATTAGACATCCTTTAACCACCTCTTGGTACCCCTTTCCTACAAGTCAATTTTGGGCCACATTTTGGCTCTAATCAATCATGTAAGTGACTTCTCACCATATTAGAGTCACTTTGCACCTTATAAGAGTCACTTGCCATCATATATTGGTACAATTATAACATGTTAACATCATGTACATGCAATTAGAAATCCTTTTACCACCTCTTAGGTGCCTATTCATACAAGTCAATTTTGGTCCACATTTTGGTTCTAATTAACCATGTTAGTCACTTCTTCACCATATAGAGTCACTTTGCACCCTATAAGAGTCACTTTCCACCATATATGCAACAATTGACATGTTAACATCACATACATCCAATTTGAACATCTTTTACCACTATTAATGCCACCTTTCATACAAGTTACTTTTTGTTCCCATATTTTGGCTCTAATCAACCATGTAAGTCACTGTTCACCATATTAGAGTACCTTTACACCCTATAAGAGTCACTTGCCCCATATATTGATACAATTAACATATTAACATCACGTAAATGCAATTAGACATCCTTTAACCACCTCTTGGTGCCCCTTTCCTACAAGTCAATTTTGGGCCACATTTTTGGCTCTAATCAATCATGTAAGTGACTTCTCTACCATATTAGAGTCACTTTGCACCTTATAAGAGTCACTTGCATCATATATTGTACAAGTTACATGTTAACATCATGTACATGCAATTTAGAAATCCTTTCCCACCTCTTAGTGCCCATATTCATACAAGTCAATTTTTGGTCCACATTTGGTTCTAATTAACCATGTTAGTCACTTTTCACCATATTAGAGTCACTTTGCACCCTATAAGAGTCACTTGCCACCAAATATTGATATAATTAACATGTTAACATCATGTACATGCAATTATCCTTTAACCACCTCTTGGTACCCCTTTCGTACAAGTCAATTTTGGGCACATTTTGGCTCTAATCAATTATGTAAGTGATTCTCACCATATTAGAGTCACTTTGCACCTTATAAGAGTCACTTGCCATCATATATAGGTACAATTAACATGTTAACATCATGTACATGCAATTAGAAATCCTTTTACCACCTCTTAGTCCCATATTCAAACAAGTCAATTTTGGTCCACATTTTGGTTCTAATTAACCATGTTAGTCACTTCTCACCATATTACAGTCACTTTGCACCCTATAAGAGTCACTTTCCACCATATATGCAACAATTGAATGTTAGCATCATATACATCCAATTGACATCCTTTTACCACCTATTAATTCACTTTCATACAGTTAATTTTGTTCCATATATTGGCTCTAATCAACCAGAGTCACGTAGTTCACCATATTAGAGTACCTTTACACCCGTATAGAGTCACTTGCCCCATATATTGATACAATTAACATGTTAACATCACGTAAATGCAATTAGACATCCTTTAACCACCTCTTGGTACCCCCCTTTCCTACAAAGTCAAATTTTGGGCCACATTTTGGCTCTAATCAATCAGGTTAAGTGACTAGGCTCACCATATTAGAGTCACTTTGCACCTTATAAGAGTCACTTGCCATCAGATATTGGTACAATGAACAAGTGTAACAAGCATGTACATGCAATTAGAAATTCCTTTCCCACCTCTTAGTGCCATATTCCATACAAGTCAAGTTTGGTCCACATTTTGGTTCTAATTAACCATGTTAGTCACTTTTCACCATATTAGAGTCACTTCGCACCCTATAGAGTCACTTGCCACCAAATATTGATATAATTAACATGTTAACATCATGTACATGCAATTAGACGTCCTTTAACCACCTCTTGGTACCCCTTTCGTACAAGTCAATTTTGGTCCACATTTTGGTTCTAATTAACCATGTTAGTCACTTCTCACCATATTAGAGTCACTTTGCACCCTATAAGAGTCACTTTCCACCATATATGCAACAATTGACATGTTAGCATCATATACATCCAATTGACATCCTTTTACCACCTATTAATGCCACTTTCATACAAGTTAATTTTGTTCCATATTTTGGCTCTAATCAACCAAGTCACTATTCACCATATTAGAGTACTTTACACCCTATAAGAGTCACTTGCCCCATATATGATACAATTAACATGTTAACGTCACGTAAATGCAATTAGACATCCTTTAACACCTCTTGGTACCCCTTTCCTACAATCAATTTTGGGCCACATTGGCTCTAATCAATCATGTAAGTCACTTCTCACCATATGGTCACTTTACACCTATAAGAGTCACTTGCCATCATATATTGGTACAATTAACATGTTAACATCATGTACATGCACTTAGAAATCCTTTTCCCACCTCTTAGTGCCATATTCATACAAGTCAGTTTGGTCCACATTTTGGTTCTAATTAACCAAGTTAGTCACTTTTCACCATATTAGAGTCACCTTTCGCACCCTATAAGAGTCACTTGCCACCAAATATGATATAATTAACATGTTAACATCATGTACATACAATTAGACATCCTTTAACCACCTCTTGGTACCCCCATTCGTACAAGTCAATTTTGGGCCACATTTTGGCTCTAATCAATCATGTAAGGTGACTTCTCACCATATTAGAGTCACTTTGCACCTTATAAGAGTCATTTGCCATCATACATTGGTACAATTTACATGTTAACATCATGTACATGCAATTAGAAATCCTTTTACCACCTCTTAGTGCCATATTCATACAAGTCAATTTGGTCCACATTTTGGTTCTAATTAACCATGTTAGTCACTTCTCACCATATTAGAGTCACTTTGCACCCTATAAGAGTCACTTTCCACCATATATGCAACAATTGACATGTTAACATCATATACATCCAATTTGATATCCTTTTACCACCTATTAATGCCACTTTCATACAAGTTAATTTTGTTGCACATTTTGGCTCTAATCAACCATGTAAGTCACTGTTCACCATATTAGAGTACCTTACACCCTATAAAAGTCACTTGCCCCATATATGATACAATTAACATGTTAACATCACGTAAATGCAATTAGACATCCTTTAACCACCTCTTGGTACCCCTTTCCTACAAGTCAATTTTGGGCCACATTTTGGCTCTAATCAATCATGTAAGTGACTTCTCACCATATTAGAGTCACTTTGCACCTTATAAGAGTCACTTGCCATCATATATTGGATACAATTAACATGTTAACATTATGTATATGCAATTAGAAATCCTTTACCACCTCTTAGTGCCATATTCATACAAGTCAATTTGGTCCACATTTTGGTTCTAATTAACCATGTTAGTCACTTCTCACCATATTAGAGTCACTTTGCACCCTATAAGAGTCACTTTCCACATAGTATGCAACAATTGACATGTTAACATCACATACATCCAATTTGACATCCTTTTACCACCTATTAATGCCACTTCATACAAGTCATTTTGTCCATATTTTGGCTCTAATCACCCATGTAAGTCATGTTTCACCATACTTAGAGTACCTTTACCCCCTATAAGAGTTCACTTGCCCCCTATATTGATACCAATTAACATATTAACATCACGTAAATGCAATTAGACATCCTTTAAACCACCTCTTGGTGCCTCCTTTCCTACAAGTCAATTTTGGGCCACATTTTGGCTCTAATCAATCATTTAAGTGATCTTCTCACCATATTAGAGTCACTTGCACCTTAGAAGAGTCACTTGCCATCATATATTGGTACAATTAACAGTTAACATCATGTACATGCAATTAGAAATCCTTTCCCACCCTCTTAGTGCCGTATTCATACAAGTCAAGTTTGGTCCACATTTTGGTTCTAATTAACCATGTTAGTCAATTTTCACCATATTAGAGTCACTTTGCACCCTATAAGAGTCACTTGCCACCAAATATTGATATAATTAACATGTTAACATCATGTACATGCAATTAGACGTCCTTTAACCACCTCTTGGTACCCCTTTCGTACAAGTCAATTTTGGGCCACATTTTGGCTCTAATCAATTATGTAAGTGATTTCTCACCATATTAGATTCACTTTGCACCTTATAAGAGTCACTTGCCATCATATATGGTACAATTAACATGTTAACATCATGTACATGCAATTAGAAATCCTTTTACCACCTCTTAGTCCCATATTCAAACAAGTCAAATTTGGTCTACATTTTGGTTCTAATTAACCATGTTAGTCACTTCTCACCATATTACAGTCACTTTGCACCCTATAAGAGTCACTTCCCACCATATATGCAACAATTGAAATGTTAGCATCATATACATCCAAATTGACATCCTTTTACCACCTATTAATTTCACTTTCATACAAGTTAATTTTGTTCCATATTTTGGCTCTAATCAACCGAGTCACTGTTCACCATATTAGAGTACCTTTACACCCTATAAGAGTCACTTGCCCCATATATGATACAATTAACATGTTAACATCACGTAAATGCAATTAGACATCCTTTAACCACCTCTTGGTACCCCTTTCCTACAAATCAATTTTGGGCCACATTTTGGCTCTAATCAATCATGTAAGTCACTTCTCACCATATTGGAGTCACTTTACACTTATAAGAGTCACTTGCCATCATATATTGGTACAATTAACATGTTAACATCATGTACATGCAATTAGAAATCCTTTCCCACCTCTTAGTGCCATATTCACACAAGTCAAGTTTGGTCCACATTTGGTTCTAATTAACCAAGTTAGTCACTTTTCACCATATTAGAGTCACTTCGCACCCTATAGAGTCACTTGCCACCAAATATTGATATAATTAACATGTTAACAT
>NW_027421725.1:0-34020 GCF_009905375.1 Apium graveolens
AGGGCATAGAGGGGAAGCCATGTTTGCATGATAATACGAGCATGATTTTCACAGTATTTGATTGATTATGGCTAATTCTGATTGATTATGTTTTATTATTAATTTGTGTAATCGGCCGATATCATGAATTAATTATATGCAATAGGAGTAATAGATCGGGAGACTTTACTCACTAGAGGCACACATACGATTAGCAGAATTGAAAGTGAGAGTGGGAGCATCATTGGATTTCTGAGAGCGTTAATGCTCAGGAGATTAACAATTGCTCTAATTACCTAAATAATTGAATTACTAGAAGTGATAAATTATGTAAGATTTGAGGATGTTAATGCTCAGGAGAGATTAACATACTTTAGTTATGTGATCACATTTATTGCTACAGCTTAGAAGCCGGTTATTTGTAAGCATGGTAGACCTGATTGCCCTAGGTTTTCTAATTCCTTGTTTAGCATCTAATTAATTAATGTTAATTTAGTCATAGTTATTAGTTAGTTAAAATCTTTATAATCGATTTGTCCTTCAAATAATTGATAGTAATGGATCAAAATTGATGGACCTGTCTCCATGTGGATACGACCCACTTGCCACCCTGTACTAGCAATAGACACCGTGCACTTGCGGTTAGATATAATTTTACACATCAAGTTTTTGGAGCCGCTGCCGGGGAGACAGCTAGTTTCTGTTGGTTTTAATTTGGGTATTTAGATTGTTTTTGTTGTCTCGTTGGAAATTTGGTTCCAATCGAGGCGAGTTTCACTGCTTTTTTTGGCTTTGTTGAGAGTTTTCAGGTTTGCAATGGATGAAGATGATAGGTTTGCATAAATCTCCTATTAGTCGAGGCATTCCGATCACAGAATACAACAGAGCCCGTTATGCGTCCAATGAGTATCAATGAGATGTCACAAGTGGCCCCTAAAACTTACAACTTTTGTCTAATTTGGTATACATGGTCACTATGGTTTTGAATGCTCGTACAATATCTACGATTCTCAGAATGCTCAGTTTGGACAAATGAATTATTTTAAAGATGGATATGTGTACAACTAGTACTCTGATACATTTGATCAAGAATGGATGGATCAGCCACATTTCTCTTACATGGACAATGATGTTCAAAATTTTCCATATCATGATCAACAACAATATCATCAACAATATTATGAGGAGCAATATGAGCCACTGCAACAATATCAATATTCTCTACCGGAAGAGCTACAATTTTCTTTAACTAATGTGGTTGTGAAAGCTGAACAAACTAACGATATGTTGAAGAATTGATGCATAAGATCAAGGAGCTAAAAACTCAAACTTTATCAATGAAGGCTCAAATTGCAGAGTTGGCTAACTCTTCCAATACAAGGCAACTCGACTTTTTACAATCACAACATATTCAACTTGAAGAGGATGGGATTTTCATCACTCTAAATAATGATCTTGAGGATGATGATTTATCGATGTTCGGTGGTGATATGAATATCAATTCAGAGGATGAGCATGACACTAATATTAAGATCAATAATGTTGTTGTTGAGGACAATGTGAGTGAGGATGACGAAATAAAATAAAGCAATAATGAGATGGTGGTGGTTTTCTCCACAACTTGGGCCTAAGCCACCATTCATAAATTGAGACATAGCTTATGTGGACCAACGATTGGGTATTGGTATTTTATTTTTTTGCTTTATCCTCTACTTACAAAGCTCCTATACTCCAGGACACTTTCTACAATATTGACGTGATTACACCGATTGTCCAAGATAGTTATCAAACTTTGATCGGTGATCCATTTGAAACGGCTCTTAAGTTTCAAGCTGAAGAAGAAGGAGACGATGGAGGTATCTGTTTATTCATTGATGTAGTAATCCAAGATGATCTAATGGCTCCTGTGAAAGTGAGGAGTGAAGATAAGCCACCACCTCATGTGAATACTAAGGGAGTTTGTTCTTTTCATGGTGCTGAATTTTATCGTTGTTTTATCGCAAAATTTTCCAAAAATACACAAGCACATACTTGATTGATGCTTAAGGATGTCATATTATATCTTATTGATGCTTGTCTGGAGACTCTCTTGGGGATAAAAACAACTCTGAATTATTTTTATGATATTTTTCGTGATGGTGTGCTTATAATCGAGAAAGTGGATATCCCAACTTCACCAAACAATTTCGAGGTGTTTCAGGAGTGTTGAAATTACGGTGCATATTTTACATTTCCATGGTGCGTCGATTGCTACTTGTGAAAAAAATTGCACACTAGCGGGATGTATTGGACTAGCTGAAGTGTGTCAGGCTCCCTGGTTTCTCATATATTATGAGTATATTACTCTACTTCCATTTATTGTTGTGGTGCAAGTTTCCGTCCCGCGGGTGCGAGGCCTCCCTGGAAAAGCTAAAGAAAAAAAAGAGAATACCTGGTACAATTTTACTCGAGTGCAGGTGTTTTTCGTGAGACTCGCGTTTTAGCGTGCTGTGTTCATGACATCTCGGGATGCTTTATTCCCCGTAATCAAACATAAAAGAGACCCGCAGTGCATCTTTCCTACCCGTGGTACCCATGCTCTCTGGAAACAAACATGTTGATACACATGTTTTTGACAATACCCCACCTGGTCAGCTGGTTTCGTTTGTTCACCATCATCAACATCATGACATCCTTTACATTGCACACATATCTTTGCCTACATCACAGTCCATTTGATAAACTTCTCATCTGCTTCAAACCGTGGTGCAAGTTCTCCTCCCCACAGTGCGGTTGTTGGAAATATTAACTATTACAGCAACATAGAGGCAGTTATATAACATATTTAACAAGCCAAGGCCAAGATAACAATTAACGAAACAAAACATGTAGGTAAACATCATGCATATCAGTAACTATAAGAACAAAGAAAGAACAACAAGCGTACCAGTGAAAAGAAACAAAAAAGCAGTGGTAGCCAAAAAGTACAATGAAACAAGAAAACTAATCAGCTGAGTCACCAGGCCTTACTCGAAGCCCTGACTGCTCTTGAAGAGATAATTGCCCCCACCTGCTATGTTGTGATGCTTGCAATACCTCCTTCAGGATAAAACATCCCCGAGCTTGGTGTTCACAGCAACAACAAACTCCACTTCGATGAGCACCTCAGTCGCCTTACAAGTTACTTATCTAATGTCCAGGTTCATTGAATCTGTCTCAGCCCACTTGCAAACCGAACCCAGCCCAGCAGTAATAACCCAACCCAAACTGATAAATAAATTCTAATTAAAATTAAATCATAAATATATAAAATCCTCGCCCAAGTCGCCTCGCGTACGCGAGACGCCGAGACATTCGCCCAAATCGACCCGACCCGGTGCGTGGCGGGGGGGGGGGGGAGGCGGCGTGCGCGGGTGTGTGCGCGTGAAGCATACAAGAACATAATGCACCATCACACACCTTATTAGTTGTACACTACCCATGTGTGTGATACAATAATTTTTTTAAGCTCTTGCAAGCTAACTTCAACTCTAATTCTCTATGAATTTCATTAAGAAAAATTCTTAAAACTATACATGAAAGTTTTCACATATCATGGAACAACTTCCAATCATTAGATTTTGGGATTATCATCAAGAACATAATAAAATTATGATCTAAAATTCATTTTTCTAACGGCGGTAATCTCTGTTACAGAAACGAGAGAACGAAAAAGAAAACAAAAACAAACTTGGATGTATTGTTGCCTAGCTGGGGTGTAGCTTTCAGTTTATTAGTAAAAGAAATCAAAACGCAAAATTTTAGAAGGCCTGTTGTATGTTATTAGCTGCCCCTGGTGCAAAAATATCTACCCGGGGTGCTAAATATACATGTCAGACCATCACACCATCTCTTACAGGTCACGTTCCAAGCTCGACTGATGAGCCTGTTGCGCAAGTGTTGTTTAACAAACATTTAAAAAGGGAGATTTGAATCCCTGGACACCTAATGCATTCATTTCAAATTGTAATGTGGCAACAGCCAGGCTACCCGCAGTTTGTTTACGCCTCCCTGTGGTGCGGGAATCTATCTGTAAGCGGACATAAAAAGAAATCTCGATGTGCATTTTCATTATCCTTGGTGCGGCTGTTCCTTTTAGCATGTATGTGAAAAAATGCAGGGCCGTGATTTGTTTTTGACTACCCACGACGGTCATCCTCTCTGGAAGTAAACATGTATACATGCCCCTGTACCAGGTGTATACTTGTATAATATAACTGATATTATTTTTTTCTTTTTTAATTAATTTATTTATGTTACAATTGTATATATTGATATTACATATTTTCCTTCTTTTTTTATTCATATTAGTATTATGTATATTATTATTATTATTATGTTTTTTTGTGTGTTTTTTTCATAATTACTTATTATGTACAATATACTATATTTTATGTTTATATATTACATTTTAAAAATGTTTTATAAATGTAATATAGAGGCTAAATGAAAGATAGATGATATGACTGCTATAACAACTTTTTGAACGCAAGATATAAATTCAAATATAATTCCGTCGCTCTAAGAAGGTTTTCTCTCCAATCTTGTGAGAGCTTATTTTTCTCTTCAACCTGTTTCAGGCTTGTGAGAGGCTAATGGTATGGTATCAAAATCTTGACGAACAACTGGCTGTTATTAACATTGATGAGGAGGAAAATGGCGATTTTATATTCGATGGTGATGTGGAGGAGCAGGTTAACAGATATGAATTATGTCTTGTGAGGAGGTTTCTAACAGAGAAGAATATTAATGTTTGGACTATGACGTCTAAAATGGCGGATATTTGGAAGCCAATGATGGGATTAATATCAAGGAGACTGATCCTGGCATCTTCTTGTTTCAATTTTACCATCAAGAAGATCTACTGTGGGTGTTTAATGGCGGACCGTGGTCGTTCGACAGTGCAATGCTGGTTCTGAATAAAATCCCACTTGGAGAGGAACCATTGAATGTCTCCCTATGGTTTCTGGAGGTGTGGATCCAAATACACGATCTACCCAAGGGTTTCATGGCTGAGGTAGTGGGTAGGCAGCTGGGGGACTTTTTTGGTGAGTTTCTGCAGTATGATGTGAAGAACAATTCTAGTATATGGATGGAATATATGAGGATAAAGATTAAGTTGGATGTACGCAAACCTTTGAAGAGGAGGAAAAAAATCAAGAGGAAAAATGGAACAGAATTCGTGGTTACCTGCAAGTACGAAAGACTGGGTGATTTTTGCTTTATATGTGGATTGGTATCCCACACAGAACGTTTTTGTAGAAGGAATTTAGATAAACGGAGTGAAGAAGGTGTTAAAGATTGGGGGCCATGGCTCCGGGCAACGCCGAGAAGAGGTCTGAACCAGGGAAGGAGCAAATGGTTGCGTGACGAGGACGATGCTGAATGGGAGGCGAAGATTGGGCGATCAAACAACTGTCCACCCTTCACGGGAGGAAATTTTGGCGATATGGATAACAACTTAACTGTGGTGCATGATTCAAGCATGAGAGCTAATCTTGGAAAGGATAAGGTGGTATTAGGAAAGGAAATGGGCGGGACAAATTCAAATTCAATGTTGTGTATTCAGGAAATAAATTTTGGGCCAAATCTAGAAGAGGAAATTGGGCTTGATGTGGAGGATCGAAAACGAAGGAGGAGTGGGCCTATAACGCAAATAGTAATGGATACAGATGACATTTTAAATGGAGCGAATAACAAAAGCATGTTACTTTTAGAAGCTGGTCTTTCTGGTTCAGATTGTTCGGTATCTTCTCAACTTGATTTGGCTAAGCTTGCCCAACAAGCTAGCCATTCATTATGAATCTAGTAAGTTGGAACTGCCGAGGCTTGGGGAAACCTCATGCAGTTCGTGTCCTAGGAGACCTTGTGACGTCTCTTAAACCCGCGTTCTTATTTTTGTCTAAAACTTTAGTTGATAACAATGTGATAGTTGATCTTCATACAAAGTTGGGATTCTCAAATTACTTTACAGTTAACAGAGTTGGCCAAGGTGGGGGTCTTGCTATTATGTGGAAGCATTCGGTAATTTGTAAAGTGGTTGACTCCTCTGTTAACTATATTGATGTGGTTTTCTTTGAGAAAAACTCTCCTGAATGGAGATTATCTTGTTTTTATGGAATGCCTGAGCGTACCAGGAGGTAGGAGTCCTGGGATCTGTTGAGACAAATTGCGGCAAAAGATACACTGCCATGGTATGTTTTTTGGCGATTTCAACGATTTACTTTATGCTACAGATAAGGAGGGAGTCCACCCTCATTCTCAGTCTTTGATGGATGGTTTTCGATCAGCGATAGAGGATTGTAACTTAGTGGAGGTCGATCTCATGGGTGGGAAGTATACCTGGGAGAAGAGTAAAGGGAAGCCTAATTGGGTCAAGGAGAGATTGGACAGAGCTTTCGCTACTGAGGGATGGTGGCAGAAATTCCCGTTGGGTACACTCGAGCTGAGGCACGCTATTGTATCAGATCATGAACCAATTGAACTGAAGCTGATGGATACTTTGATGTCTAGAAAACATTTTAGGTTTAGGTTTGAAAACTCCTGGTTAAAAGAGCCAAGCTTAAAGCTGAAGTTGAAGGTTTTTGGAAAGCTTTGCCAGCAACTCATATTCTACCAAAGCTTATTTCTGTGTCTTCATTCATGTCGAAATGGGGGAGGAATTTTTACCATAAGTTTAGAGATAAAGTGAAGCGTCAGAAGGAGATTCTGAATGCACTAAAGGACCGTGAAGATGAGGAGGGAATCAAGAGTTATTTTGAAGAAAGAGAGAAACTAAATGAATTTCTAGAACATGAAGAATCATATTGGAAGCAGCGTGCAAAAATTTTTTGGTTAAAGGAGGGGGATACCAATTCAAGGTTTTTTCATGTACAAGCATCGAAGAGGAAGAAATGTAACAGGACAATGGGGGGCAAGTGGATTCTCATGACCAGATGTGCAGGTTAGTGAAAAAGTATTTTGAAGGTGTGTTCACGGAGGTCAATAATAGTACAATTCCAGGGGATAGTACTGAAACACCTGTCATAACGGAAGAACAGAACCGAATACTTACTGCAGAGGTAGGGTTTGAGGAATTTACTTGTGCTTTAAAACAAATGCACCCGGACAAAGCCTCGGGGCCTGATGGTTATAGTCCAGCTTTTTTTCAGCATTTTTGGAGTTTATTGGGTAGGGAGGTCTTTCGGTGTTGTCAACAGTGGTTAAATGAATTTATGTTTCCTGCAGACCTCAATAGTATAAATTTAGTGCTGATTCCTAAAAAAGAATGTGGATAATTTGAAAGATGTTCGTCCGATTGCCTTGTACAATGTTCTATATAAAATCTTGGCAAAAGTCTTAGCCAATAGACTTAAGAAGGTGTTACCAGTTGTGATTACGGAGAATCAGTCGGCTTTTGTTCAAGGCAGGAGCATTACGGACAATGTGCTTATTTCTTTTGAATTGATTCACTTTATGAAGCGTAAGAAAGGTAGTCAGGATGGGGAAGTTGCGTTAAAACTTGACATTTCTAAAGCGTATGACCGAGTTAGTTGGGACTACTTATGGCATAGAATGAGGATAATGGGTTTTAACGAAAAATGGTTGAAATGGATGCGTCTCTATGTCACTACGGTTCAATATATGGTATGTCTGAATGGTTCGTATGTGGGACCTATTATGCCGAGTAGAGGCTTAAGACAGGGAGACCCGCTCTCTCCC
This sequence comes from Apium graveolens, assembly GCF_009905375.1. Lineage (NCBI taxonomy): Eukaryota > Viridiplantae > Streptophyta > Magnoliopsida > Apiales > Apiaceae > Apium > Apium graveolens. The sequence continues at coordinate 7,699 of NW_027421725.1, forward strand.
TATCTCTTTCTCTTATGTGCCGAGGGGTTATCCAACCTTTTAAACAGTGCAGCTGCTACTGGTAGTATTAATGGATGTCGTATTAGTAGGTCTGCTCCTGCAATTACACATTTGTTATTTGCTGATGACTCATTTCTATTTTTTAAAGCAACGGTGGAGGAAACTAGGGTGGTGAAGGATATGCTGAATCTTTATGAAAAGCAATCAGGGCAGGCCGTGAATTTTCAAAAATCTGCTATGTTTTTCAGCTCGAATGTGAGAAGAGATAATCAAACTGAGATTTGGGTGTGAATAATGAGTTAAAGGAGAGCAAGTACTTGGGACTTCCGTCTCTGATTGGTAGATCAAGGAAGAAAGTGTTCAGTTTTATTAAGGAAAGAGTTTGGAAAAGAATTCAGGGGTGGAGTGACAGTAAAGTGTCAAAAGCTGGTAAATCGATCCTTCTGAAAAATGTAGCACAGTCCATTCCCTCTCACTGTATGTCATGTTTTTTGTTACCACAGTCGCTGTCTAATGAGATAGAAAAGATGTTTAATGGGTTTTGGTGGAAATCTGGAAAAAATGGTGGTAAAGGTATCAGATGGCATGCCTGGGATAAGATGTGCACGGCGAAAAACAAAGGAGGATTGGGTTTCAGATGTATGTATGGTTATAATTTGGCCCTTCTAGGCAAACATGTTTGGAATTTTCTGAAGAATCCGGAGTCTTTGGTGGCGAGGATTTTCAAAGCAAGGTACTTTCCAGACAAAATGTTTTGGAGGCACAAAAGGTAGTAATGCTAGCTTTATCTGGTCAGGAATTTGTGCAGCTAAGGATGAGTTTTATAGGGGTTTTAAATGGGTGTTAGGTGATGGACTTAATATCGATATCTTCACGGATCAGTGGTTGAGGGGGAAGTCATATTATAAAGTGGATACTGATCATACGCATAACACCAGAATTGATAAGGTGTGTGAGTTTTTCCGTCCATATGGTAAGCAATGGGATGAGGCAAAAGTAACTCAAACCTTTCATGATGGTGATGCTCGTTGTATCTTAAATACGCGTATTCCGCAGAACCAAATTCAGGATCGTGTAGCATGGCTGCATACGAAAGACGGTCAATACTCGGTTAAATCGAGTTATCACTATTGGTTTGATATAAATCATGCTCAGAATTTGGAGAGTGACTCTCAAGGTTGGGCTAGACTATGGAAGCTTCAAATTCTACATAAATTGAAGTTCTTCTTATGGAGGGTGTGTAAGCGTAATCTACCAGTCAGGAATATGCTTCGAGGGAAAGGGGTTAACGTAACAATTCTATGTCCTATGTGCAATACTGATGTGGAACACTTTAGGCACTTGTTTTTGGAATGCCCATACGGTAAAGGATGTTGGTCCTATGTAGGGAAGGAGTATGATGTAATAGATGTTGAGCATGTTTCTACTTGGGTTTTGGAATGGCTTAGCTCAGAATCAAACTCCTGCTTGGTGAGGTTAGCAAGGACTCTATGGGGAATTTGGTTTGCACGTAATAGAAAAGTCTGGGAGGATAAACAGACGCCTCCAAATGTGGCTATGGAAGTAGCATCGAAGATGGTTGATGAGTGGCAGAAGGCTCAACAGAAAAACCAGTTGTCAAGTAATACACCTAATAGGAGTGAAAATGAGTCTCAAGTTCACTGGGAGAAGCCACAGGGTGGATGGAAGAAGGTAAATGTGGATGCTTCGGTTTATGATGGCAGTTCTTCATTTAAAATTGGTTTGGTACTTAGAGATGACAGTGGAAGTTTCATTGCTGGGTTGCAGAGTTGTATGGCAGGGCAGGTGTCTAGCATGGAGGCGGAAGTAATAGATGTGCATGAGGCTCTCTGTTCGATCCAAAGTCTAGGTCTGGGAAATATTGCAGTCGAGTGTGATGCTCTAAATGTGGTCAGTGCAGTGCAGAAAGGCACTGTTTATTTTCTGAGGTTGGGTATTCTAGATAGTTGTAGGCACATCCTACGACAAAGATCAGATTTAAAGATTCAGCACGTTCGGAGGCAAGCAAATAGTGTAGCTCATAATATAGCTAAACTTCCATATTTAGGAACTGTGAATTCTTTTACTTCTGCTCCTTCCTGTGTGTTGGAGTTTGTTCTTCGTGATTCTATGCAAGTTTAATGAAATTTATTTCTCAAAAAAAAAAATTAATGTAATAGAATTTGTCTTATACATGTACGTATGTAGTATATTATGTTAAACAAAAATGTTGTAAGTGTATAGTATTTGTTTGTTATGTACGTGTTTGTTTGTCATGTGCGTGCCTATAACCTGCAAACCAACCACAACATACTCGTTTCATCAAAGTCAGCTAGGAAATCTATATTACTGGAAAGCAATGCAAGATACCGGGCATCAAATCTTTGGCATAAAACTATGCTAACTGTGGTGTTTCACTTCAACCCAAGTGCCAGCTAAGGTTGCAACTCTTTTGTTGACTTTCTGTAAACTGCTACCTCAGCAGTCCAGTCAACAACATGCCATCATCACTTTTGCAACAACATCATTTCTCTATTAGCCGCTGGTCATGCTTGCGGTGCTAATTAATCAACCGTAGTGTGACATTCTCTGTCTCTGATGAACATGTGTTATTGCTTCAGACCTAACTGCAGTGCCAATGTTTTCTTTTATAAAATTAAAGCTCCCACTTATGAGACATTCGGTTGCATCTCGTCCTTAATGGCTTTTTGACAATGGATCGAGAAAGTTAGACACAACCATGGATATGAAGAGCTGAAACTGATGTTGCCAATCCATTGGACCTCAACGCTTCTTCAACATTTCTCCGCTGACACTTTAGGGGAGTTTTCCTTCTTTTTAGTGTAGAATTTTATTTTGTTCTTTGTGTTTTGTTAGTTAGTTAGTTCATTGGGGGACAATGAACCACTTAAATGTGGAGATGAGTTCTCAATGTTAAAAATTCAAAAAATAAAAGTTAAAAAAAATTAAAAAAATAGAAAATTAAAAACAACTTGTATATTGCCATGTCTCGTAGTGTGTTAACAAGGATAAGTACACATCTTGTGAGTTTCCTTTGCATGATTAGTTAAAATCTCATATATTTATAGAAAATCATTTGTTGCATGATGATTCCTTGTATGTGCTTGCAAAAATTCTAAACTTGAGATGCGTCTTTGTCAATTTTAGTAAGTACTGAAGCATGCTTTCACCTTATGAGAATTTGAGCCTAATTTGTGATTGATACATCTTATATCAATTGGATTTTTGTTGTTGTGTGTTCATCATGGAGTATGTTTCTCTAGAACTTGTTGTAAACCTTATTGAGACTACATGATATTTGTATGCATAAGAATGATAAAGGCACTAGGATGAACCTTATTTACCTAAACAATACCCATAAATTATATCCCTAGTGAACCCCTTTGAACTTTTTATCCGTCCTTTTGATATATCACCTATTTAATTGCTTGAACCTACTTGTTCTTTCTTGTCTTAATTTACTAATAGAGCATTTTGATTCATTTGAGGGTTGGTAATACATAGTGTGGGGATTTCTTTGTTAAAATGTGAAAAATTGGTGAATATCAAAATCCAACAAGAAAAAAAAAGTTAAGTACTCCTTTTGAGACCAACGGGTAGCAAATGTAATATCATATGAAAGGGACGATCCATGTGCATGTGCTGGTATTAAGTACTTTGTACTAGAAACTAAGGGGGATTAACTTAATAACTCTTATTTTTCTTGGTGACTTTTCACTGCCCTTGGTAATTGGAGTAACACTTGAACTTTGAAAAAAAAGGAGAAGATCAAAAGAGTTTGTGTTCATTAATATGTACAATATGAAGTGGGAAGTACATGGTAATATGTACTTGGAGTTTAATGCTTGTGAGAGACTGATCATCTTCTACGTGATCTAGTTTCATATTTAGTGCTTTAATTAAGAATGAACATTATGTTCTATTAGTTTATCAAGTTAGCCACTTGTTAGCCTTTTTCTTGATATCCTACCTTTCACCTTAGCCATGTTACAACCTTTAACAAAGACCTTTAGATTTGTGCATGCATATATTCAAAGTAGTGGAGATGCGGTGGACAACCAGGCATATGGTAGCGTTGCCTAGGGGTTTAACGGCTTGTTGTATATGCTTAATACAATCATGTCGTCCACGAAAGTGATGTTAGTTAGTTAAGACTTAGACTTTATTTCAGTTATTTGCCCGAGGATGTGCAAATACTTAGTGTGGGGATGTTTGATAGAGTATATTTTTATATATATTTTATATGATTTTATCTCATATTAATTCTGTTTTGCACTGATTTGGATATTTATTTAATATGTTTTGATATTTTATTGTAGGTTACAAGTAAATTCTAGACTTGGAAGGATTTGGAGAAAAAGTCATATTTTGGCGTGAAAATTGAAGAAAAATCGTAATATTGGACTACACAGGCTGCAAATACTGTTTGGGCCATATCTAGAGATCCAAAAGTCCGATTTTGACGATCTTACAGTCCACACAAAGCCCAAGAATTTCTCTTTAATTCAGGCATGGCCCAGTAAGGAGAATACAACCGGAGAAGCTCAGAAACTGCAATGAACAGACAGCTGCGAATTTTTATTACAAAATCCTATTTGGTCTAGAACTCTCACTTGTAATTTGATTAGAATAATAAAACACTTCTATTATTAGAGGAGGACGGATTGGATTATTATTTTAGACATATTAGAGATACATATTATTGTAGAGTAGGAATAGTTAGGGTTTTATATACAGAGAAGAAAGCTATGGATTTTGGTCTCGTGACAAGATTGAATATTACATATTTTCTTATCTGATTTTCTTACGTATTCTTATTAGTTTAATTATACTTCTTATTGTCTTAGTTGTTTTACTTGTTTAATCATTAGTGAGTAGTCGTTTTCTAGGGCATAGAGGGGAAGCCATGTTTGCATGATAATACAAGCATGCTTTTCACATTAGTTTGATTGATTATGTATAATTCTAATTGATTATATTTTATTATTAATTTGTGTAATCGGCCGATTTAATGAATTAGTTATATGTAATAGGAGTAATAGATCGGTAGATTTTACTCACTAGAGGCACACATACGATTAGCAGAATTGAAAGCGAGAGCATCATTGGATTTCTGAGAGCATTAATGCTCGAGAGAGATTAACAATTGCTCTAATTACCTAAATAATTACATTACTAGAAGTGATAAATTGTGTAGGATTTCGAGAGTGTTAATACTTGAGAGAGATTAACATACTTAGTTATGTGATCACATTTATTGTTGCAGCTTAGAAGTCGGTTATTTGTAAGCACGGTGGACCTGATTGCCCTAGGTTTTAATTCCTTGTTTAGCGTCTAATTAATTAGTGTTAATTTAGTCATAGTTATTCATAAGTTAAAATCTTTATAATCGATTTGTCCTTGAAACAATTGATAGTAACTGAATCAAAATTGATAGAATATGTCTCCTTGTAAATACGACCCACTTGCCACCTTATACTAGCATAGACACCGTACGCTTGGGGTTAGATATTATTTTACACATCACCTGACAAGTTCAGCGGGGGTTCTGGTTTTTCTCGGTGGCAAAAGAAGATGAAACTGTGGTTAATGGTTAAGGGACTTTGTCCAGTGGTGCAGTATAACCCATCTGTTATTGATCAAGGTAAAGTTGAGATTATAACAGCTTATGCTATGTGGGCAGAGAAAGAGGGAGTGACAAGGGATGTTATTCTTGTAGTCTTAGCGAATACTCTATTTAATATTTATTCTTCGAATGTCTATAATGCTAAGTTATTATGGGAAAAGCTTGATCGGACACATAATACTGACTGACAAGGTCTGAAAAAGTATTATGTGTCCAAGTTCCTTGACTTTAAGCTCGTGGACTTTAAGTCTATGACTGAGCAGGTGCACGAATTTGAGATGATTGTCCATGTTTTGAAGGAGTTCGATATGGATCTGCCTGAAAAGTTTCAGGTGATGTTAGTGATTGAAAAACTTCCTAAGTCTTGGGAAGAGTTTGCTCTTTCCCTGAAAAGACAGAAGAGAGATATCACTTGGACTAATCTGATGTTGGATATCTTTGTGCAAGAGGAGCACAAGTCCAAACAGGGACATGTGATGCCGGTTGAAAGTGGGAGTGTGAAGGTAAACGTAGTGACAGCTGGTCAGAAATGAAAACTATCTAATAAGAAAAGTAATAGTAAACCTGACAATGAAAAGAGCAAGGCTAAGAAATCAAAGACAAACAAACCATGTTCATCTTGTAGACAGGTAGGTCATTAGAATAAGGTTTGTCCTAAAAAGAAAGAGAAGAAATATGTTGTGGTGGCTCAGGCAAATACTGTTCTTGTGGCTGGAACCATTATTGTGCCTATAGCTAATATGGTTATCGGTGAAGCACATGCTTTTGTAACCAATGACGGGTATGTTACCTATAAGCATGTATTATTATCCATATATCTGTCTAATGAATGGTTGATTGATATTGGAGCCAATGTGCATATTTGTGCTGACAAAACTCTATTTATATCTTATCAACAGGCTCATGGAAGGAGAGTGATGACGGGGCACTCTAGTGATGCACAAGTGCTAGGAATAGGAAACGTGGACTTAAAGTTTGCTTCTAGGCATGTTCTATCCCTGACTAGAGTGCATCATGAACCTGGCATCCGTAGACATATTATTACTGAATCTTGTTTAGTTAAAGATGGTTTCGAACTTTGTTTGAAGTGTAATAAAGTAGTTATTACTCATACTGGTGTATTCTTTGACAAAGGTTATTTATCGAATGGTTTATTTTTAATTAATATTAAACCCCGTGATTGATGGTTTAGTTAATGAAATTGTCGCGTCTTCTGTTAATTGCGTTGAATCATCTGATTTGTGACACTTTCGTCTTGGTCATTTAAGTTTTGGTGCTCTAAAGAATATGATGAATTTAGAGTTGATCCCAAAGTATGTCATTGATAAAAAATCTAAGTGTCAAGTATGTGTCTCTTCTAAATCAATAGAAAACCTTTTCAAAATATATTAAGAGATACTGAAATATTGGATTAAGTTCATACTGGCATATGTGAATTTAATAGTTTGTTGACTAAAGATAATAAATGATATTTTATTACCTTTATTGATGATTGTAGGAGATATTGTTATGTTAATTTGCTTAGACATAACGATGATGCACTTGATAAGTTCATTATGTATAAGAATGAAGTTGAAGCACAAACTGGTAAAGTAATTTAACATTTGAGATTCGATAGAGGTGGTGAGTATACGAGTACTTCATTTGATGAATTTTGCAAAAGCAATGGTATAGTTCATGAGGTTACTCCACCGTACACACTTGAGTCTAATGGAGTGGCAGAATGAAAGAATAGAACCTTTTTCCATGTATGATCAACATTATGCTTATTAACTCAGGGTACCCTAAGTACATGTGGGGAGAGGCTCTGAATACGGCTTGTCATATTTGTTAGGACGAAAACACGTGCTAATATTACACGCAAGTATACGCATTTGCAAGTAATATAGAATTATTTCTAGTTCGTTCCCACATAGACTCTTTTAAGTTAACTTCAATTTATGCACTTATGCAACAATAGTATTGTTATTATTCAATGCTAAGATGATAACAAGTTGAGATTATTTATAACTACAAGATTATACTAACTAATATTAACTAAAAGAATTAAAAGTGATTGAATTAACTATATGAGACAAACATGAGATTCTAACTTCATTAAATACTTCATTCGATAGCATTTTTGCTCTTAACCTTAGCATGCAATGATGATGACACTAATTAGATAACACAAACCTAGTAAATGCCAACTTTCGTTGTACGAATATTCTACTACCAGACATCCAAAAAAGAGATAGAAGCTTAATAGACAACAATTATGTTGAGACCCTATATGTCTATAGAATTTAAAAATATTACGGTTTAATGTGCAAGTTTTCTATCATGATTACATAGGGCAAGTAAGGTGATTAAAATTACCTATGAATCATGCATAATAAATACATGAACCTATGCTAGCATGGCAAGTTCTAAACCCCTATATTCACTTTCGCTTCAATAGAGATTAACATGCTATCTTATAAGTTCACAACGCTCATAAGACAAATAAGCACAACCAATACTAGGATATCAATCAATCACCACACACCAAGATATTGAAATAAATTAACTAAAGAAATCCATAAATAAATCCGTTTGAAACCCACGATAACGATTAGCCCATAACCGAACTCATCATCACCGTCGGTTCCGATGAAAGTGTTAGGAATATATGTGCATTAGTTTGATGATATGTTTAACAAAACACTTAAGTAGAAATTTAGTGTCTGTAGCCTCAACGGATAAGACCACTTTGGCTATCCGTTGATGGTGTAGCTTTACTTAGAAATAAGTCTAGTATTGTAGCATATTTCAGTCTCTGTATTTAAAATTGTAATTCTTAGAAGTTGAGAGAAACTATGAGTCATGTTGACTACTAGATGATATGCAGATAGGAAGGCCAATTGTAAATATTTCATGCCTTGTAATTTTGTATAAATGAAGTGGTATCAACGGATGACTTAAAAGACCTTCAACGGATGAGAAGCTAAGCTTCAACGGATGTCTCTAAAGCTTCAACGGATACATCCTTCAACGGATGAGAGCATCAACGGATGAAAGCTTCAACGGATAACATCCTTCAACGGATGAGAGCATCAACGGATGAAAGCTTCAACGGATAACATCCTTCAACGGATGAAGTCATCAACGGATGAAAGCTTCAACGGATGTTCTGCTAATCAGCCGTTGATAAGTGGTAGTTGTACCTACAAGCAGAGGCACGTGGGTTGACAGAGAAAACTGAGATGTGGTAGCCGAATTTCAGGATCAACAGAAAAAGCAGCCGTTCTTCTTTTGTACAAAAGTTGCAATAGTCAACAAAGTACTTGAGTGAACAGGAAAAGAAGCAAGTGAAGAACTTATTTACTATTGTAATTTTATATTGTTTTTCACTTGTACACTTGGTAATATATATGAACCAAGAAGAAGCTAGTAATTAGAGAGATTTTTCCAGAGCTGTTAAGAAATATCTTGAGAGAAAATTCATCTAGTTTGTACTAGGATGCAGCTGTGATCAACATTGTTGAACACAGATTTTCTAATATACAATCTCTGGTGGAACAACAAATCCACCAGAAAAGTTTTTAAGGTCTGTTGTGTTCTTTACATTTGTGCTTGAATATATATCTGTCTGTATTAGCTTAAAGCAATTCACACACTTGTTCTTCTTGAACACACAACTTTATAAAGTTGTGTGTTCAAGAAGAACAAGTGTGTGATTGCTTTAAGCTAATACAGACAGATATATATTCAAGCACAATGTAAAGAACACAACAGACCTTAAAAACTTTTCTGGTGGATTTGTTGTTCCACCAGAGATGGTATATTAGAAAATCTGTGTTCAACAATGTTGATCACAGCTGCATCCTAGTACAAACTAGATGAATTTTCTCTCAAGATATTTCTTAACAGCTCTGGAAAAATCTCTCTAATTACTAGCTTCTTCTTGGTTCATATATATTACCAAGTGTACAAGTGAAAAACAATATAAAATTACAATAGTAAAATAAGTTCTTCACTTGCTTCTTTTCCTGTTCACTCAAGTACTTTGTTGACTATTGCAACTTTTGTACAAAAGAAGAACGGCTGCTTTTTCTGTTGATCCTGAAATTCGGCTACCACATCTCAGTTTTCTCTGTCAACCCACGTGCCTCTGCTTGTAGGTACAACTACCACTTATCAACGGCTGATTAGCAGAACATCCGTTGAAGCTTTCATCCGTTGATGACTTCATCCGTTGAAGGATGTTATCCGTTGAAGCTTTCATCCGTTGATGCTCTCATCCGTTGAAGGATGTTATCCGTTGAAGCTTTCATCCGTTGATGCTCTCATCCGTTGAAGGATGTTATCCGTTGAAGCTTTAGAGACATCCGTTGAAGCTTAGCTTCTCATCCGTTGAAGGTCTTTTAAGTCATCCGTTGATACCACTTCATTTATACAAAATTACAAGGCATGAAATATTTACAATTGGCCTTCCTATCTGCATATCATCTAGTAGTCAACATGACTCATAGTTTCTCTCAACTTCTAAGAATTACAATTTTAAATACAGAGACTGAAATATGCTACAATACTAGACTTATTTCTAAGTAAAGCTACACCATCAACGGATAGCCAAAGTGGTCTTATCCGTTGAGGCTACAGACACTAAATTTCTACTTAAGTGTTTTGTTAAACATATCATCAAACTAATGCACATATATTCCTAACACTTTCATCGGAACCGACGGTGATGATGAGTTCGGTTATGGGCTAATCGTTATCGTGGGGTTCAACGGATTTATTTATGGATTTCTTTAGTTAATTTATTTCAATATCTTGGTGTGTGGTGATTGATTGATATCCTAGTATTGTTGTGCTTATTTGTCTTATGAGCGTTGTGAACTTATAAGATAGCATGTTAATCTCTATTGAAGCGAAAGTGAATATAGGGGTTTAGAACTTGCCATGCTAGCATAGGTTCATGTATTTATTATGCATGATTCATAGGTAATTTTAATCACCTTACTTGCCCTATGTAATCATGATAGAAAACTTGCACATTAAACCGTAATATTTTTAAATTCTATAGACATATAGGGTCTCAACATAATTGTTGTCTATTAAGCTTCTATCTCTTTTTTGGATGTCTGGTAGTAGAATATTCGTACAACGAAAGTTGGCATTTACTAGGTTTGTGTTATCTAATTAGTGTCATCATCATTGCATGCTAGGTTAAGAGCAAAAATGCTATCGAATGAAGTATTTAATGAAGTTAGAATCTCATGTTTGTCTCATATAGTTAATTCAATCACTTTTAATTCTTTTAGTTAATATTAGTTAGTATAATCTTGTAGTTATAAATAATCTCAACTTGTTATCATCTTAGCATTGAATAATAACAATACTATTGTTGCATAAGTGCATAAATTGAAGTTAACTTAAAAGAGTCTATGTGGGAACGAACTAGAAATAATTCTATATTACTTGCAAATGCGTATACTTGCGTGTAATATTAGCACGTGTTTTCGTCCTAACAAATATGACAAGCCGTATTCAGAGCCTCTCCCCACATGTACTTAGGGTACCCTGAGTTAATAAGCATAATGTTGATCATACATGGAAAAAGGTTCTATTCTTTCATTCTGCCACTCCATTAGACTCAAGTGTGTACGGTGGAGTAACCTCATGAACTATACCATTGCTTTTGCAAAATTCATCAAATGAAGTACTCGTATACTCACCACCTCTATCGAATCTCAAATGTTAAATTACTTTACCAGTTGTGCTTCAACTTCATTCTTATACATAATGAACTTATCAAGTGCATCATCGTTATGTCTAAGCAAATTAACATAACAATATCTCCTACAATCATCAATAAAGGTAATAAAATATCATTTATTATCTTTAGTCAACAAACTATTAAATTCACATATGCCAGTATGAACTTAATCCAATATTTCAGTATCTCTTAATATATTTTGAAAAGGTTTTTCTATTGATTTAGAAGAGACACATACTTGACACTTAGATTTTTTATCAATGACATACTTTGGGATCAACTCTAAATTCATCATATTCTTTAGAGCACCAAAACTTAAATGACCAAGACGAAAGTGTCACAAATCAGATGATTCAACGCAATTAACAGAAGAAGCGACAATTTCATTAACTAAACCATCAATCACGGGGTTTAATATTAATTAAAAATAAACCATTCGATAAATAACCTTTGTCAAAGAATACACCAGTATGAGTAATAACTACTTTATTACACTTCAAACAAAGTTCGAAACCATCTTTAACTAAACAAGATTCAGTAATAATATGTCTACGGATGCCAGGTTCATGATGCACTCTAGTCAGGGATAGAACATGCCTAGAAGCAAACTTTAAGTCCACGTTTCCTATTCCTAGCACTTGTGCATCACTAGAGTGCCCCGTCATCACTCTCCTTCCATGAGCCTGTTGATAAGATATAAATAGAGTTTTGTCAGCACAAATATGCACATTGGCTCCAATATCAATCAACCATTCATTAGACAGATATATGGATAATAATACATGCTTATAGGTAACATACCCGTCATTGGTTACAAAAGCATGTGCTTCACCGATAACCATATTAGCTATAGGCACAATAATGGTTCCAGCCACAAGAACAGTATTTGCCTGAGCCACCACAACATATTTCTTCTCTTTCTTTTTAGGACAAACCTTATTCTAATGACCTACCTGTCTACAAGATGAACATGGTTTGTTTGTCTTTGATTTCTTAGCCTTGCTCTTTTCATTGTCAGGTTTACTATTACTTTTCTTATTAGATAGTTTTCATTTCTGACCAGCTGTCACTACGTTTACCTTCACACTCCCACTTTCAACCGGCATCACATGTCCCTGTTTGGACTTGTGCTCCTCTTGCACAAAGATATCCAACATCAGATTAGTCCAAGTGATATCTCTCTTCTGTCTTTTCAGGGAAAGAGCAAACTCTTCCCAAGACTTAGGAAGTTTTTCAATCACTAACATCACCTGAAACTTTTCAGGCAGATCCATATCGAACTCCTTCAAAACATGGACAATCATCTCAAATTCGTGCACCTGCTCAGTCATAGACTTAAAGTCCACGAGCTTAAAGTCAAGGAACTTGGACACATAATACTTTTTCAGACCTTGTCAGTCAGTATTATGGTGTCCGATCAAGCTTTTCCCATAATAACTTAGCATTATAGACATTCGAAGAATAAATATTAAATAGAGTATTCGCTAAGACTACAAGAATAACATCCCTTGTCACTCCCTCTTTCTCTGCCCACATAGCATAAGCTGTTATAATCTCAACTTTACCTTGATCAATAACAGATGGGTTATACTGCACCACTGGACAAAGTCCCTTAACCATTAACCACAGTTTCATCTTCTTTTGCCACCGAGAAAAAACCAGAACCCCCGCTGAACTTGTCAGGTGATGTGTAAAATAATATCTAACCCCAAGCGTACGGTGTCTATTGCTAGTATAAGGTGGCAAGTGGGTCGTATTTACAAGGAGACATATTCTATCAATTTTGATTCAGTTACTATCAATTGTTTCAAGGACAAATCGATTATAAAGATTTTTAACTTATGAATAACTATGACTAAATTAACACTAATTAATTAGACGCTAAACAAGGAATTAAAAACCTAGGGCAATCAGGTCCACCGTGCTTACAAATAACCGACTTCTAAGCTGCAACAATAAATGTGATCACATAACTAAAGTATGTTAATCTCTCTCAAGTATTAACACTCTCGAAATCCTACACAATTTATCACTTCTAGTAATGTAATTATTTAGGTAATTAGAGCAATTGTTAATCTCTCTCGAGCATTAATGCTCTCAGAAATCCAATGATGCTCTCGCTTTCAATTCTGCTAATCGTATGTGTGCCTCTAGTGAGTAAAATCTACCGATCTATTACTCCTATTACATATAACTAATTCATTAAATCGGCCGATTACACAAATTAATAATAAAATATAATCAATTAGAATTATACATAATCAATCAAACTAATGTGAAAAGCATGCTTGTATTATCATGCAAACATGGCTTCCCCTCTATGCCCTAGAAAACGACTACTCACTAATGATTAAACAAGTAAAACAACTAAGACAATAAGAAGTATAATTAAACTAATAAGAATACGTAAGAAAATCAGATAAGAAAATATGTAATATTCAATCTTGTCACGAGACCAAAATCCATAGCTTTCTTCTCTGTATATAAAACCCTAACTATTCCTACTCTACAATAATATGTATCTCTAATATGTCTAAAATAATAATCCAATCCGTCCTCCTCTAATAATAGAAGTGTTTTATTATTCTAATCAAATTACAAGTGAGAGTTCTAGACCAAATAGGATTTTGTAATAAAAATTCGCAGCTGTCTGTTCATTGCAGTTTCTGAGCTTCTCCGGTTGTATTCTCCTTACTGGGCCATGCCTGAATTAAAGAGAAATTCTTGGGCTTTGTGTGGACTGTAAGATCGTCAAAATCGGACTTTTGGATCTCTAGATATGGCCCAAACAGTATTTGCAGCCTGTGTAGTCCAATATTACGATTTTTCTTCAATTTTCACGCCAAAATATGACTTTTCTCCAAATCCTTCCAAGTCTAGAATTTACTTGTAACCTACAATAAAATATCAAAACATATTAAATAAATATCCAAATCAGTGCAAAACAGAATTAATATGAGAATAAAATCATATAAAATATATATAAAAATATACTCTATCAACATCCCCACACTAAGTATTTGCACATCCTCGGGCAAATAACTGAAATAAAGTCTAAGTCTTAACTAACTAACATCACTTTCGTGGACGACATGATTGTATTAAGCATATACAACAAGCCGTTAAACCCCTAGGCAACGCTACCATATGCCTGGTTGTCCACCGCATCTCCACTACTTTGAATATATGCATGCACAAATCTAAAGGTCTTTGTTAAAGGTTGTAACATGGCTAAGGTGAAAGGTAGGATATCAAGAAAAAGGCTAACAAGTGGCTAACTTGATAAACTAATAGAACATAATGTTCATTCTTAATTAAAGCACTAAATATGAAACTAGATCACGTAGAAGATGATCAGTCTCTCACAAGCATTAAACTCCAAGTACATATTACCATGTACTTCCCACTTCATATTGTACATATTAATGAACACAAACTCTTTTGATCTTCTCCTTTTTTTTCAAAGTTCAAGTGTTACTCCAATTACCAAGGGCAGTGAAAAGTCACCAAGAAAAATAAGAGTTATTAAGTTAATCCCCCTTAGTTTCTAGTACAAAGTACTTAATACCAGCACATGCACATGGATCGTCCCTTTCATATGATATTACATTTGCTACCCGTTGGTCTCAAAAGGAGTACTTAACTTTTTTTTTCTTGTTGGATTTTGATATTCACCAATTTTTCACATTTTAACAAAGAAATCCCCACACTATGTATTACCAACCCTCAAATGAATCAAAATGCTCTATTAGTAAATTAAGACAAGAAAGAACAAGTAGGTTCAAGCAATTAAATAGGTGATATATCAAAAGGACGGATAAAAAGTTCAAAGGGGTTCACTAGGGATATAATTTATGGGTATTGTTTAGGTAAATAAGGTTCATCCTAGTGCCTTTATCATTCTTATGCATACAAATATCATGTAGTCTCAATAAGGTTTACAACAAGTTCTAGAGAAACATACTCCATGATGAACACACAACAACAAAAATCCAATTGATATAAGATGTATCAATCACAAATTAGGCTCAAATTCTCATAAGGTGAAAGCATGCTTCAGTACTTACTAAAATTGACAAAGACGCATCTCAAGTTTAGAATTTTTGCAAGCACATACAAGGAATCATCATGCAACAAATGATTTTCTATAAATATATGAGATTTTAACTAATCATGCAAAGGAAACTCACAAGATGTGTACTTATCCTTGTTAACACACTACGAGACATGGCAATATACAAGTTGTTTTTAATTTTCTATTTTTTTAATTTTTTTTAACTTTTATTTTTTGAATTTTTAACATTGAGAACTCATCTCCACATTTAAGTGGTTCATTGTCCCCCAATGAACTAACTAACTAACAAAACACAAAGAACAAAATAAAATTCTACACTAAAAAGAAGGAAAACTCCCCTAAAGTGTCAGCGGAGAAATGTTGAAGAAGCGTTGAGGTCCAATGGATTGGCAACATCAGTTTCAGCTCTTCATATCCATGGTTGTGTCTAACTTTCTCGATCCATTGTCAAAAAGCCATTAAGGACGAGATGCAACCGAATGTCTCATAAGTGGGAGCTTTAATTTTATAAAAGAAAACATTGGCACTGCAGTTAGGTCTGAAGCAATAACACATGTTCATCAGAGACAGAGAATGTCACACTACGGTTGATTAATTAGCACCGCAAGCATGACCAGCGGCTAATAGAGAAATGATGTTGTTGCAAAAGTGATGATGGCATGTTGTTGACTGGACTGCTGAGGTAGCAGTTTACAGAAAGTCAACAAAAGAGTTGCAACCTTAGCTGGCACTTGGGTTGAAGTGAAACACCACAGTTAGCATAGTTTTATGCCAAAGATTTGATGCCCGGTATCTTGCATTGCTTTCCAGTAATATAGATTTCCTAGCTGACTTTGATGAAACGAGTATGTTGTGGTTGGTTTGCAGGTTATAGGCACGCACATGACAAACAAACACGTACATAACAAACAAATACTATACACTTACAACATTTTTGTTTAACATAATATACTACATACGTACATGTATAAGACAAATTCTATTACATTAATTTTTTTTTTTGAGAAATAAATTTCATTAAACTTGCATAGAATCACGAAGAACAAACTCCAACACACAGGAAGGAGCAGAAGTAAAAGAATTCACAGTTCCTAAATATGGAAGTTTAGCTATATTATGAGCTACACTATTTGCTTGCCTCCGAACGTGCTGAATCTTTAAATCTGATCTTTGTCGTAGGATGTGCCTACAACTATCTAGAATACCCAACCTCAGAAAATAAACAGTGCCTTTCTGCACTGCACTGACCACATTTAGAGCATCACACTCGACTGCAATATTTCCCAGACCTAGACTTTGGATCGAACAGAGAGCCTCATGCACATCTATTACTTCCGCCTCCATGCTAGACACCTGCCCTGCCATACAACTCTGCAACCCAGCAATGAAACTTCCACTGTCATCTCTAAGTACCAAACCAATTTTAAATGAAGAACTGCCATCATAAACCGAAGCATCCACATTTACCTTCTTCCATCCACCCTGTGGCTTCTCCCAGTGAACTTGAGACTCATTTTCACTCCTATTAGGTGTATTACTTGACAACTGGTTTTTCTGTTGAGCCTTCTGCCACTCATCAACCATCTTCGATGCTACTTCCATAGCCACATTTGGAGGCGTCTGTTTATCCTCCCAGACTTTTCTATTACGTGCAAACCAAATTCCCCATAGAGTCCTTGCTAACCTCACCAAGCAGGAGTTTGATTCTGAGCTAAGCCATTCCAAAACCCAAGTAGAAACATGCTCAACATCTATTACATCATACTCCTTCCCTACATAGGACCAACATCCTTTACCGTATGGGCATTCCAAAAACAAGTGCCTAAAGTGTTCCACATCAGTATTGCACATAGGACATAGAATTGTTACGTTAACCCCTTTCCCTCGAAGCATATTCCTGACTGGTAGATTACGCTTACACACCCTCCATAAGAAGAACTTCAATTTATGTAGAATTTGAAGCTTCCATAGTCTAGCCCAACCTTGAGAGTCACTCTCCAAATTCTGAGCATGATTTATATCAAACCAATAGTGATAACTCGATTTAACCGAGTATTGACCGTCTTTCGTATGCAGCCATGCTACACGATCCTGAATTTGGTTCTGCGGAATACGCGTATTTAAGATACAACGAGCATCACCATCATGAAAGGTTTGAGTTACTTTTGCCTCATCCCATTGCTTACCATATGGACGGAAAAACTCACACACCTTATCAATTCTGGTGTTATGCGTATGATCAGTATCCACTTTATAATATGACTTCCCCCTCAACCACTGATCCGTGAAGATATCGATATTAAGTCCATCACCTAACACCCATTTAAAACCCCTATAAAACTCATCCTTAGCTGCACAAATTCCTGACCAGATAAAGCTAGCATTACTACCTTTTGTGCCTCCAAAACATTTTGTCTGGAAAGTACCTTGCTTTGAAAATCCTCGCCACCAAAGACTCCGGATTCTTCAGAAAATTCCAAACATGTTTGCCTAGAAGGGCCAAATTATAACCATACATACATCTGAAACCCAATCCTCCTTTGTTTTTCGCCGTGCACATCTTATCCCAGGCATGCCATCTGATACCTTTACCACCATTTTTTCCAGATTTCCACCAAAACCCATTAAACATCTTTTCTATCTCATTAGACAGCGACTGTGGTAACAAAAAACATGACATACAGTGAGAGGGAATGGACTGTGCTACATTTTTCAGAAGGATCGATTTACCAGCTTTTGACACTTTACTGTCACTCCACCCCTGAATTCTTTTCCAAACTCTTTCCTTAATAAAACTGAACACTTTCTTCCTTGATCTACCAATCAGAGACGGAAGTCCCAAGTACTTGCTCTCCTTTAACTCATTATTCACACCCAAATCTCAGTTTGATTATCTCTTCTCACATTCGAGCTGAAAAACATAGCAGATTTTTGAAAATTCACGGCCTGCCCTGATTGCTTTTCATAAAGATTCAGCATATCCTTCACCACCCTAGTTTCCTCCACCGTTGCTTTAAAAAATAGAAATGAGTCATCAGCAAATAACAAATGTGTAATTGCAGGAGCAGACCTACTAATACGACATCCATTAATACTACCAGTAGCAGCTGCACTGTTTAAAAGGTTGGATAACCCCTCGGCACATAAGAGAAAGAGATAGGGAGAGAGCGGGTCTCCCTGTCTTAAGCCTCTACTCGGCATAATAGGTCCCACATACGAACCATTCAGACATACCATATATTGAACCGTAGTGACATAGAGACGCATCCATTTCAACCATTTTTCGTTAAAACCCATTATCCTCATTCTATGCCATAAGTAGTCCCAACTAACTCGGTCATACGCTTTAGAAATGTCAAGTTTTAACGCAACTTCCCCATCCTGACTACCTTTCTTACGCTTCATAAAGTGAATCAATTCAAAAGAAATAAGCACATTGTCCGTAATGCTCCTGCCTTGAACAAAAGCCGACTGATTCTCCGTAATCACAACTGGTAACACCTTCTTAAGTCTATTGGCTAAGACTTTTGCCAAGATTTTATATAGAACATTGTACAAGGCAATCGGACGAACATCTTTCAAATTATCCACATTCTTTTTTAGGAATCAGCACTAAATTTATACTATTGAGGTCTGCAGGAAACATAAATTCAT
This sequence comes from Apium graveolens, assembly GCF_009905375.1. Taxonomy (NCBI): domain Eukaryota; kingdom Viridiplantae; phylum Streptophyta; class Magnoliopsida; order Apiales; family Apiaceae; genus Apium; species Apium graveolens. The sequence continues at coordinate 26,818 of NW_027421725.1, forward strand.
TTAACCACTGTTGACAACACCGAAAGACCTCCCTACCCAATAAACTCCAAAAATGCTGAAAAAAAGCTGGACTATAACCATCAGGCCCCGAGGCTTTGTCCGGGTGCATTTGTTTTAAAGCACAAGTAAATTCCTCAAACCCTACCTCTGCAGTAAGTATTCGGTTCTGTTCTTCCGTTATGACAGGTGTTTCAGTACTATCCCCTGGAATTGTACTATTATTGACCTCCGTGAACACACCTTCAAAATACTTTTTCACTAACCTGCACATCTGGTCATGAGAATCCACTTGCCCCCCATTGTCCTGTTACATTTCTTCCTCTTCGATGCTTGTACATGAAAAAACCTTGAATTGGTATCCCCCTCCTTTAACCAAAAAATTTTTGCACGCTGCTTCCAATATGATTCTTCATGTTCTAGAAATTCATTTAGTTTCTCTCTTTCTTCAAAATAACTCTTGATTCCCTCCTCATCTTCACGGTCCTTTAGTGCATTCAGAATCTCCTTCTGACGCTTCACTTTATCTCTAAACTTATGGTAAAAATTCCTCCCCCATTTCGACATGAATGAAGACACAGAAATAAGCTTTGGTAGAATATGAGTTGCTGGCAAAGCTTTCCAAAAACCTTCAACTTCAGCTTTAAGCTTGGCTCTTTTAACCAGGAGTTTTCAAACCTAAACCTAAAATGTTTTCTAGACATCAAAGTATCCATCAGCTTCAGTTCAATTGGTTCATGATCTGATACAATAGCGTGCCTCAGCTCGAGTGTACCCAACGGGAATTTCTGCCACCATCCCTCAGTAGCGAAAGCTCTGTCCAATCTCTCCTTGACCCAATTAGGCTTCCCTTTACTCTTCTCCCAGGTATACTTCCCACCCATGAGATCGACCTCCACTAAGTTACAATCCTCTATCGCTGATCGAAAACCATCCATCAAAGACTGAGAATGAGGGTGGACTCCCTCCTTATCTGTAGCATAAAGTAAATCGTTGAAATCGCCAAAAAACATACCATGGCAGTGTATCTTTTGCCGCAATTTGTCTCAACAGATCCCAGGACTCCTACCTCCTGGTACGCTCAGGCATTCCATAAAAACAAGATAATCTCCATTCAGGAGAGTTTTTCTCAAAGAAAACCACATCAATATAGTTAACAGAGGAGTCAACCACTTTACAAATTACCGAATGCTTCCACATAATAGCAAGACCCCCACCTTGGCCAACTCTGTTAACTGTAAAGTAATTTGAGAATCCCAACTTTGTATGAAGATCAACTATCACATTGTTATCAACTAAAGTTTTAGACAAAAATAAGAACGCGGGTTTAAGAGACGTCACAAGGTCTCCTAGGACACGAACTGCATGAGGTTTCCCCAAGCCTCGGCAGTTCCAACTTACTAGATTCATAATGAATGGCTAGCTTGTTGGGCAAGCTTAGCCAAATCAAGTTGAGAAGATACCGAACAATCTGAACCAGAAAGACCAGCTTCTAAAAGTAACATGCTTTTGTTATTCGCTCCATTTAAAATGTCATCTGTATCCATTACTATTTGCGTTATAGGCCCACTCCTCCTTCGTTTTCGATCCTCCACATCAAGCCCAATTTCCTCTTCTAGATTTGGCCCAAAATTTATTTCCTGAATACACAACATTGAATTTGAATTTGTCCCGCCCATTTCCTTTCCTAATACCACCTTATCCTTTCCAAGATTAGCTCTCATGCTTGAATCATGCACCACAGTTAAGTTGTTATCCATATCGCCAAAATTTCCTCCCGTGAAGGGTGGACAGTTGTTTGATCGCCCAATCTTCGCCTCCCATTCAGCATCGTCCTCGTCACGCAACCATTTGCTCCTTCCCTGGTTCAGACCTCTTCTCGGCGTTGCCCGGAGCCATGGCCCCCAATCTTTAACACCTTCTTCACTCCGTTTATCTAAATTCCTTCTACAAAAACGTTCTGTGTGGGATACCAATCCACATATAAAGCAAAAATCACCCAGTCTTTCGTACTTGCAGGTAACCACGAATTCTGTTCCATTTTTCCTCTTGATTTTTTTCCTCCTCTTCAAAGGTTTGCGTACATCCAACTTAATCTTTATCCTCATATATTCCATCCATATACTAGAATTGTTCTTCACATCATACTGCAGAAACTCACCAAAAAAGTCCCCCAGCTGCCTACCCACTACCTCAGCCATGAAACCCTTGGGTAGATCGTGTATTTGGATCCACACCTCCAGAAACCATAGGGAGACATTCAATGGTTCCTCTCCAAGTGGGATTTTATTCAGAACCAGCATTGCACTGTCGAACGACCACGGTCCGCCATTAAACACCCACAGTAGATCTTCTTGATGGTAAAATTGAAACAAGAAGATGCCAGGATCAGTCTCCTTGATATTAATCCCATCATTGGCTTCCAAATATCCGCCATTTTAGACGTCATAGTCCAAACATTAATATTCTTCTCTGTTAGAAACCTCCTCACAAGACATAATTCATATCTGTTAACCTGCTCCTCCACATCACCATCGAATATAAAATCGCCATTTTCCTCCTCATCAATGTTAATAACAGCCAGTTGTTCGTCAAGATTTTGATACCATACCATTAGCCTCTCACAAGCCTGAAACAGGTTGAAGAGAAAAATAAGCTCTCACAAGATTGGAGAGAAAACCTTCTTAGAGCGACGGAATTATATTTGAATTTATATCTTGCGTTCAAAAAGTTGTTATAGCAGTCATATCATCTATCTTTCATTTAGCCTCTATATTACATTTATAAAACATTTTTAAAATGTAATATATAAACATAAAATATAGTATATTGTACATAATAAGTATATTATGAAAAAAACACACAAAAAAACATAATAATAATAATAATATACATAATACTAATATGAATAAAAAAAGAAGGAAAATATGTAATATCAATATATACAATTGTAACATAAATAAATTAATTAAAAAAGAAAAAAATAATATCAGTTATATTATACAAGTATACACCTGGTACAGGGGCATGTATACATGTTTACTTCCAGAGAGGATGACCGTCGTGGGTAGTCAAAAACAAATCACGGCCCTGCATTTTTTCACATACATGCTAAAAGGAACAGCCGCACCAAGGATAATGAAAATGCACATCGAGATTTCTTTTTATGTCCGCTTACAGATAGATTCCCGCACCACAGGGAGGCGTAAACAAACTGCGGGTAGCCTGGCTGTTGCCACATTACAATTTGAAATGAATGCATTAGGTGTCCAGGGATTCAAATCTCCCTTTTTAAATGTTTGTTAAACAACACTTGCGCAACAGGCTCATCAGTCGAGCTTGGAACGTGACCTGTAAGAGATGGTGTGATGGTCTGACATGTATATTTAGCACCCCGGGTAGATATTTTTGCACCAGGGGCAGCTAATAACATACAACAGGCCTTCTAAAATTTTGCGTTTTGATTTCTTTTACTAATAAACTGAAAGCTACACCCCAGCTAGGCAACAATACATCCAAGTTTGTTTTTGTTTTCTTTTTCGTTCTCTCGTTTCTGTAACAGAGATTACCGCCGTTAGAAAAATGAATTTTAGATCATAATTTTATTATGTTCTTGATGATAATCCCAAAATCTAATGATTGGAAGTTGTTCCATGATATGTGAAAACTTTCATGTATAGTTTTAAGAATTTTTCTTAATGAAATTCATAGAGAATTAGAGTTGAAGTTAGCTTGCAAGAGCTTAAAAAAATTATTGTATCACACACATGGGTAGTGTACAACTAATAAGGTGTGTGATGGTGCATTATGTTCTTGTATGCTTCACGCGCACACACCCGCGCACGCCGCCTCCCCCCCCCCCCCGCCACGCACCGGGTCGGGTCGATTTGGGCGAATGTCTCGGCGTCTCGCGTACGCGAGGCGACTTGGGCGAGGATTTTATATATTTATGATTTAATTTTAATTAGAATTTATTTATCAGTTTGGGTTGGGTTATTACTGCTGGGCTGGGTTCGGTTTGCAAGTGGGCTGAGACAGATTCAATGAACCTGGACATTAGATAAGTAACTTGTAAGGCGACTGAGGTGCTCATCGAAGTGGAGTTTGTTGTTGCTGTGAACACCAAGCTCGGGGATGTTTTATCCTGAAGGAGGTATTGCAAGCATCACAACATAGCAGGTGGGGGCAATTATCTCTTCAAGAGCAGTCAGGGCTTCGAGTAAGGCCTGGTGACTCAGCTGATTAGTTTTCTTGTTTCATTGTACTTTTTGGCTACCACTGCTTTTTTGTTTCTTTTCACTGGTACGCTTGTTGTTCTTTCTTTGTTCTTATAGTTACTGATATGCATGATGTTTACCTACATGTTTTGTTTCGTTAATTGTTATCTTGGCCTTGGCTTGTTAAATATGTTATATAACTGCCTCTATGTTGCTGTAATAGTTAATATTTCCAACAACCGCACTGTGGGGAGGAGAACTTGCACCACGGTTTGAAGCAGATGAGAAGTTTATCAAATGGACTGTGATGTAGGCAAAGATATGTGTGCAATGTAAAGGATGTCATGATGTTGATGATGGTGAACAAACGAAACCAGCTGACCAGGTGGGGTATTGTCAAAAACATGTGTATCAACATGTTTGTTTCCAGAGAGCATGGGTACCACGGGTAGGAAAGATGCACTGCGGGTCTCTTTTATGTTTGATTACGGGGAATAAAGCATCCCGAGATGTCATGAACACAGCACGCTAAAACGCGAGTCTCACGAAAAACACCTGCACTCGAGTAAAATTGTACCAGGTATTCTCTTTTTTTTCTTTAGCTTTTCCAGGGAGGCCTCGCACCCGCGGGACGGAAACTTGCACCACAACAATAAATGGAAGTAGAGTAATATACTCATAATATATGAGAAACCAGGGAGCCTGACACACTTCAGCTAGTCCAATACATCCCGCTAGTGTGCAATTTTTTTCACAAGTAGCAATCGACGCACCATGGAAATGTAAAATATGCACCGTAATTTCAACACTCCTGAAACACCTCGAAATTGTTTGGTGAAGTTGGGATATCCACTTTCTCGATTATAAGCACACCATCACGAAAAATATCATAAAAATAATTCAGAGTTGTTTTTATCCCCAAGAGAGTCTCCAGACAAGCATCAATAAGATATAATATGACATCCTTAAGCATCAATCAAGTATGTGCTTGTGTATTTTTGGAAAATTTTGCGATAAAACAACGATAAAATTCAGCACCATGAAAAGAACAAACTCCCTTAGTATTCACATGAGGTGGTGGCTTATCTTCACTCCTCACTTTCACAGGAGCCATTAGATCATCTTGGATTACTACATCAATGAATAAACAGATACCTCCATCGTCTCCTTCTTCTTCAGCTTGAAACTTAAGAGCCGTTTCAAATGGATCACCGATCAAAGTTTGATAACTATCTTGGACAATCGGTGTAATCACGTCAATATTGTAGAAAGTGTCCTGGAGTATAGGAGCTTTGTAAGTAGAGGATAAAGCAAAAAAATAAAATACCAATACCCAATCGTTGGTCCACATAAGCTATGTCTCAATTTATGAATGGTGGCTTAGGCCCAAGTTGTGGAGAAAACCACCACCATCTCATTATTGCTTTATTTTATTTCGTCATCCTCACTCACATTGTCCTCAACAACAACATTATTGATCTTAATATTAGTGTCATGCTCATCCTCTGAATTGATATTCATATCACCACCGAACATCGATAAATCATCATCCTCAAGATCATTATTTAGAGTGATGAAAATCCCATCCTCTTCAAGTTGAATATGTTGTGATTGTAAAAAGTCGAGTTGCCTTGTATTGGAAGAGTTAGCCAACTCTGCAATTTGAGCCTTCATTGATAAAGTTTGAGTTTTTAGCTCCTTGATCTTATGCATCAATTCTTCAACATATCGTTAGTTTGTTCAGCTTTCACAACCACATTAGTTAAAGAAAATTGTAGCTCTTCCGGTAGAGAATATTGATATTGTTGCAGTGGCTCATATTGCTCCTCATAATATTGTTGATGATATTGTTGTTGATCATGATATGGAAAATTTTGAACATCATTGTCCATGTAAGAGAAATGTGGCTGATCCATCCATTCTTGATCAAATGTATCAGAGTACTAGTTGTACACATATCCATCTTTAAAATAATTCATTTGTCCAAACTGAGCATTCTGAGAATCGTAGATATTGTACGAGCATTCAAAACCATAGTGACCATGTATACCAAATTAGACAAAAGTTGTAAGTTTTAGGGGCCACTTGTGACATCTCATTGATACTCATTGGACGCATAACGGGCTCTGTTGTATTCTGTGATCGGAATGCCTCGACTAATAGGAGATTTATGCAAACCTATCATCTTCATCCATTGCAAACCTGAAAACTCTCAACAAAGCCAAAAAAGCAGTGAAACTCGCCTCGATTGGAACCAAATTTCCAACGAGACAACAAAAACAATCTAAATACCCAAATTAAAACCAACAGAAACTAGCTGTCTCCCCGGCAGCGGCTCCAAAAACTTGATGTGTAAAATTATATCTAACCGCAAGTGCACGGTGTCTATTGCTAGTACAGGGTGGCAAGTGGGTCGTATCCACATGGAGACAGGTCCATCAATTTTGATCCATTACTATCAATTATTTGAAGGACAAATCGATTATAAAGATTTTAACTAACTAATAACTATGACTAAATTAACATTAATTAATTAGATGCTAAACAAGGAATTAGAAAACCTAGGGCAATCAGGTCTACCATGCTTACAAATAACCGGCTTCTAAGCTGTAGCAATAAATGTGATCACATAACTAAAGTATGTTAATCTCTCCTGAGCATTAACATCCTCAAATCTTACATAATTTATCACTTCTAGTAATTCAATTATTTAGGTAATTAGAGCAATTGTTAATCTCCTGAGCATTAACGCTCTCAGAAATCCAATGATGCTCCCACTCTCACTTTCAATTCTGCTAATCGTATGTGTGCCTCTAGTGAGTAAAGTCTCCCGATCTATTACTCCTATTGCATATAATTAATTCATGATATCGGCCGATTACACAAATTAATAATAAAACATAATCAATCAGAATTAGCCATAATCAATCAAATACTGTGAAAATCATGCTCGTATTATCATGCAAACATGGCTTCCCCTCTATGCCCT